>NW_007252940.1:36338-38143 GCF_000164805.1 Carlito syrichta
GGAAACATTTCCCCTGAAAACTGGAACAAGACAAGGCTGCCCACTCTCACCCCTCTTGTTCAACATTGTGTTAGCAGTCCAATTAGACAAGGGAAGGAAATCAGGGGTATCCAAATAGGAAAAGATGAAGTCAGGCTATCTCTCTTTGCTGATGATATGATCCTATACCTTGAAAATCCAAGAGAATCTGTCAAAAACCTGCTTGCATTGGTAAAGGACTTTGACAAAGTCTCAGGGTACAAAATAAATGTGCAAAAAACAGTTGCACCAACAAGTAGGCAGAGACCAAAATTAAAAGCACAATCACATTCACAATAGCCACACACACACAAAAATGAAACACCTTGGCATTTTCCCAACCAGAGAAGTGAAGGACCTTTACAATGAAAACTACAAAACACTGCTCAAAGAAAGATGACACAGACAAATGGAAAAATATTACATGCTCATGGATAGGAAGAATCAACATTGTTAAGATGACCATCCTACCAAAGGCAATCTACAGATTCCACGCAATACTCATTAAGTTACCAACATCATTCTTTTCAGACCTGGAAATGACAATACAGAAATTCATATGGAAACATAAACAACCATAAATAGCCAAAACAATCCTTAACAAAAGAAACAAAGCAGGAGGTATCACACTTCCAGAATTCAAACTTTACTATAAGGCTATAGTAATCAAAACAGCCTGGTATTGGTACAAGAACAGACACATAGACCAATGGAACAGGATAGAGATTCCGGAAGCAAAGTCTCAATTTCTCAACCAACTCATCTTTGACAAAGCCTCCAACAACAACCACTGGGGAGAGGGGAACCTATTCAGTAAATGGTGCTGGGAAAACTGACTGATCACATGCAGAAGATTGAAACAGGACCCCTACCTATCACCATACACAAAAATTAACTCTAAATGGATCAAAGACCTAAATGTGACACCTCAAACTATAAGAATCTTAGAAAATGCAGGAGACACCCTTATGGAAATTGGTACTGGCAACCAATTCCTATTTAGAACCCTAAATGCCCATACCTTAAGAAGTAAGATAGACAAGTGAGAACTCATCAAACTAACGAGCTTCTGCAAAGCAAAAGAAACCATCAAGAGAGTAGGGAGACAGCCCACAGACTGGGAAAAAATATTTGCCAACTGTATATCTGACAAAGGCCTAACATCTAGGATCTACAAGGAACTCAAACTTGCTGAAAAGAAAAAAACAGCCCCATTAAAAAGTGGGCAAAAGACATGAATAGACACTTCTCAAAAGAAGATATACAGGCAACCCACAGACACATGAAAAAGTGCTCAGCCTCACTCATCCTCAGAGAAATGCAAATCAAAATCACATTGAGATACCGCCTAACCCCAGTAAGAATGGCCATCATTAATAAAACAATGAACAACAGATGCTGGCGAGGATGCTGAGAAAAAGGAACGCTTCTACACTGCTGGTGGGAATGCAAACTGGTGCAACCTCTTTGAAAGACAGTGTGGCGACTTCTGAAAGAACTAGAAATTGACCTTTCATATGATCCAGCAATTCCCCTATTCTGAAAGAACTAGAAATTGACCTTCCATATGATCCAGCAATTCCCCTATTGGGAATATATCCGGAGAAACTAAAGTCATTCTACAAAAAAGATACCTGCACATGTGTGTTTGTTGTAGCTCTATTCACAGTAGCAAAAACATGGAACCAACCGTGTTGCTCATTGAAACTGGACTGGATTTTTAAAATGTGGTACATATACACAATGGAATATTATGCAGCCATAAAGAAGGACAAACAAATGGACTT
>NW_007252940.1:38289-41056 GCF_000164805.1 Carlito syrichta
AGGGAAACTGCTAGGGGAGGGAGGGGCACACCTCATCAACAAGGGTTCCTGCATAATCAACGTTTGTATGCCTAACCCTGAATTGTACTCCACATCTTTATAATTTAAAAAAAGTTCTAGGATAAACAAAAAAACACTATAAGACAAGGTGTGCAGTTGCTTCAAATAGAAAATTCTGTTGAGTTTCACATTGCCCTCAGAGAATGGAGGTACTTTTGCAAAAATCTCATTTCCTAGTATTCACAGTCTTGCTCCATCTTTTGTCTGGGAATTACTGTATCACCCCATCTTCTTTATGAAATACCACTTATAACCAGCTGATTTGCTCTTATAAAATAATCCCTGGGCCCCAAAGAATGTACAGTTGTCTGCAGTTCCAAGTTCAAGTTCATTACTTCAGTACAGAGGAATAACAGTCAAACTGGCAGTATGTTACTAGTAGTGTGATTCTCAGGTATGTGGACAAATGTGCTTGACTTGGTGTGGCCAGGTTTGACTTATTCTCCTTAGTGCCACGTGAACCCAGCATAGCCAGAATCTGTATGATATTTTCCCTCTGGAAAGGCCTTTCTCCATTACAGGGACAAGGAGGCTTTGTTCCAAATGTACCTCAGTTGAGCCTCTTTTCCCAGTCAATATTGGATTTTCTTTCTGGACTCACTTGCAACCCCAAGCCCCAAACTTTGCAAAATCAGATCCATCAAATAATAAAAACTGGCCGGGCTCAGTGGCTCTGCCTGTAATCCCGTGCTTTGGGAGGACGAGGTGAGTGAATTGCCTGAGCCCACGGGATCGAGACCTGCTTGGGCAACTTGGCAAGACCGCATCTCTATAATAAGTCAAAAATTAGCCAGGCATGGTAGCGCATGCCTGTAGTTCCAGCTACTTGGAAGGCTGAGGCAGAAGGATCGCCGGAGCCCAGCGGGTCGAGGCTGCGGTGGCTGGGAGCGGCCACTGCACTCCAGTCTGGGCGACGGAGTGAGACTCCAACTCAAACAAAACAAAACAAATAGTAATAATAATAATAACCTGTTTTTATTACAATCTTCCACTTTTGGACTCTAATCACTTTTTATCTCGAATTTTCTCTTTGCTGTATGACTGTCCACTGTCTTGTGTCTACTGGTGATTATGGGAGGCCTCAAGAAATGGGAGAAATCCTTTATTTTATATTTGGGTAGATTTGCAGTATGAACACATGGCTAATCTAGCATGCTATCCTGAGGCTCTGAAAAGTAAGACGCAGAAAAGAGAAGTAGTTTGAGGCCAGCCACCTCTACAACATTCTGTTACTTACCTCAGTGGGGTTCCTGGCTCATTACTGCTTATTGTTTAAGTGCCTGCAGGCCGTTAGGGGTCAGGTGTAATTAACCTTTGTTTTCTCTGTTGACTCATTAAGGTGCCTTAAGTATACTTAGTAGGCACTCTATGAGTGTCTGTTAAAACAACTAATTTCTCTAGATCACACTTTTATAACTGAATTACTACCGATTCCAATTTCACTCCAATATTCATATGGTGAGGCCGGGCTTGGTGGTTCAGCCTGTAATCCCAGCACTTTGGGAGGCCGAGGCGAGTGGATTGCTGGAGCCAGCGGGGTTCTAGAGAAGCCGGGGCAACTTGGCCAGATCTCGCCTCTACAATAAACAAAAAATTAGCCAGGTGTGGTAGCGCGCTCCCGTAGTTCCAGCTACTTGGAAGGCTGAGGCAGAAGGATCGCCAGAGCCCAGCAGGTCAACACTGGGGTGGCCGTGAGTGTGCCACTGACCTCTATCCTAGGCAACAGAGTAACACTTCAATTCTATATATATATATATTCATATGGTGGTTTAAATTGAAGTATTTGCTAGCATTGAATAATATTCCATTGTTTGGATGTACCACAGTTTATTCATCCATTCAACCTAATGAAGGACATTTTGGTTGCTACTCATTTCAGCAGTTATAAATAAAGTTGCTGTAAACAGCTGTAAAAAATAAGTTGAAGTATTTGATAATTCTTGCTTCCCAAAGTTTGCTTTGCATCTATAATGATCAATTTATTTGGCATTTTTTACCTACAACAAAGGATATTATAGTCACTTTTCACAAACTCCTACTGACAAATTTTCATAAAGGCAAAATAAAATACAATTGCAGGTTTAAATTTCAATCTCATGAGAAACTCAAAATTAGAAACTCCTAAATGTGATAGAGCACTGATAATACAATACTGATAGTGAATATGGTAATGATTCTTAAAAATAATTATTACATTTTATATGTTTGAACTGTTTAATGAGACATTTAAAATAGTCCTGTTTTTTCAAGTTTTCTGAATAGCAGGTTATGGCCACATAATCATCACAATTAGTTATGAATAAGTCTTATATCTATTTCCATCCTTCCCATTCCACTGATGCTCTCCTAGTCAGCTGTCACCATATCCTGCCTGGGATGTTACAGTCATTCCTACCTACTTCCTCCTCAAAGTCATCTCGCTACCGATGTCAAGCCCTCTTTTATCTTAGACTTCTGCCACCACACATTTGAGTCATCTCTGGTGAGCCTTTGTTCTGACTTCATGCCGGTGATGACAGTTTGGTTTTCTACGTATAGTAGGCTACATGGAGAGACTATACTGTTCTTTGTAAAGCTTGCATTTTCTTTCTTTCTTTTTTTTTATTTTCTTTCTTTTTTTTTTTTTTTTTTTTGAGTTGGAGTCTCACTCTGACGCCCAGACTGGAGTGCAGTGGCTGCTTCCGGCCACTGCAGCCTCAACCTGCTG
>NW_007252940.1:41076-58192 GCF_000164805.1 Carlito syrichta
TCCACTCGCCTCGGCCTCCCAAAGCACTGGGATTACAGGCTGAGCCACCGAGCCCGGCCTCTTTACACGTTCTTAAAATTATATCTTAGTCTTAGCAATAAGCCTCATAGTATTAAAACCAAACCTCATTTTGCATCTAAGAAATATTTGAAAAATTCACACCAGATTAGCAATTTTTTCAACATTGGGGTTGTCTGTGTTCTATTTCCGTTTGTTATTATATTTTCAGTTATATAATCTTTCCCTAGAGAAGGAGGAACAGGACTGGGTGTGGTGGCTCTTGCCTGTAATCCCAACACTTTGGGAAGCCAAGGCAGGAGGATTGCTTGAGCCCATGAGTTCAAGACCAGCCTAGGCAATATAGCAAGACTTTGTCTCTACAAAAAAATCAAAAAGAAATAGAGGGAGGAGGAGAGAGAGGGAGAAGAATAGTGTTATTTTCAGGAGGCATCCTTGGTAGTTTCTGAATTAGGTTATTGAGTTTTTTAAAAAATAAGTATTAATGTTCTACATTTAACTATAATCTACAGCCTTCTCCCCTTTATTTGAATGCCAGCAATTCCGATAATGAGAACACTGTGTCTCATCCAAGTGCCAAACCCATCCGGTAGTAGCTACTATAAAAAGAGCAGGGGAGGAGCAACCAGGCCTCAAGTCAAAAAGCCCCTGACTTCATCATAGAAATTAAACAGAGAACAGCACATGAACTTAAACGTTTATCTATTCTTTATTGAATAGAAGTAAAAATGTCACACCTCATTTGAAATCCTCGCACATCGCAAATCTGAAGGCTAATTCTGATTATATCAGAAAGTGAGGGCTGCAGATTTGCTCCATACAAGATCACCAAGTGCAATCCCTCCCCACCTTCTTTCTTTGAAAGAAAGTCTAATTGTTTGAAATGTATTAAATCCATTTGATGGTGAATTGCTATTCCAGTCACAGAAGCTAGTAAGTCTCAAAGTGGGAGAATACGTATTTATGATTTTTAAACTCAAATAAATGTTGTATATTAAACTGCTGCATGAAACCATGAAAGACGAACTTGGAAAAAATATGAAAAATGTATGCTTCATACTTCTAGCACATTTTAATCCTAGATTTTAGTGTGATTTTCAGTGATGGTTACCATAACAACACAGCGATCCAGGGCCTCCATTATGCATTTAAAAAAAAACTGGCAGCAAGGTAGAACAGCCTCTGGTCAGAAATAACTGTCTTGTGCATAGTCAAGTAGTTATTTCACCTTTGCACAATCTTCTAGATTTGGGCTGTAAAAATTGCTAATCATCTGTTTAAACTGTAGGTTCTGAGCTTTTTCTCTTGATAAATACCAGAATAGTAGAGCAAAGAAGATCCATAAAGCGGGCATAAGTGAGATCTCCTTGTTTCAATGGTTTAAGAAATCAACATAATTGATGAGATGGTGTTGAAGAAAACACTGTGATTAAGGAAGGGGGAAACCTGTGTAGTTTTATATTAAATAATATGATAATGGATGATTGTTTTGGAATAAAATATTACACATATGGCCCAGCAAAAGAAATATTATCCTACCTTTTAACAAAACAGCTGATGGTATTTAGCATATTGTCACATCAGGATGGGAATTTAGCTTATTTATTATTCTAAATGATTAGTAATGAAAATATACATCCACATCCAACTTATGATAGGTACCAAGTGAAACCTAAACCACTACCCCTTCATTTCCCTAAAAGATTCTCACACCAATAGTTTTGAGAAAAACAATAGAGAGCTTCTTCTAGTAAAGCTTCTAAGTTTTTGAAACTATCAGTGGAAAATGCTGCCTTTCACACAAGTTCAAGTATTATACATTTTTTGACACTATGCAGACTTGAAGTCTGGAAGGAAATTTAGTGATGCAAATCTACCTCTATAATAATAATAGCAAACCTTTATGGAGTGATAATTCTCAGTGCCAGATACTTTATTTAATATTATTTTTTAACCTCATAATAATTCTTAAAAAGTGGACTCCATTTATTCTACATTTCAAACATCAAAACTAAGTGACATTAAGTAATTTCCCCAATGTCAAACATGTTTGATTCTCTCTCCTCTTCTTTCATTAGACATTTGTGGAATTTGATTGTAAACTACCTGAAGGCAGATTCTGGGCCTGTTTTCCTCACCATTATATGCCAAGCATATAGTCCAGACTGTGTCATCTAGTTGGTACTACAAGATCAGGGTAGGAAACCTTTCAAGACAGTTTTCCTGTAATAAAGTTCTGTGATAGCTGTATTATCTATTCCTACGTTATAAATTACCCTAAAGCATGGGGTTCAGAACAATCAGCATGGCATTTTACAGCATGGCATTTTACAGAACAATCAGCATGGCATTTTACATTTGCTGGAGAACGTGCCACTGCACTCCAGTCTGGGCGACAGAGTGAGACTCCAACTCAAAAAAAATTAAATTAAATTAAAATAAAGACTTTGAGTCCTGGTAATATTATTAAATGTCTAAATATAAATTTAGAGATAAATAGTGATGCCTATTCAATAATATTAAGATGCCTATTCAAATAATATTGTGGGGTAAGAATTGGGAGCAATTTTGTAATTCTGGCTCAGGGTCTCTCAGGAGGTTGTAGTTAGGACACCAGTAGGACTCCTGACCTGAAGGTTTGACTGAGGCTCGAGGATCTGCTCCCAAGATGGCTCCCTTACATGGCTGTTGGCATGTGTGTGATCTCTGCACCTTGCCATGTGAGCTTCTCCAACAAGCTGCTTAACTGTCACCACAATGTGACAAGTGGCTTCCCTGGCAGTGAGTGATCCAGGAAAGAGACCAAGGAAGAGGCCATATGCCTTTTATGTCCTAGTTTAGGAGGTCACATGCCATCAGTCACTTCTACCACATTATATTTATTCAAAGTGAGTCACTCACTACAGTCCACACTCAATGTGAGAACAAAATAGACTCCACTTTTTAAAAGGAAAAGATATCAAAGAATTTGTGAACACAAGTTTCAAGTCATCACATAAGCAGACTTTGGAGTTCAGAAAATACTGTAACCATGGAAGTCCAAGAACATAGAAAAACACAATCCAATTTAACTTCCCTATAGGAGATAACAATATGGCCATTATCAACCTGCCTACCCTGAATGTGATGAGTAATTGTAGAAATTTTGCATTATTTAAAGACTTTGAGGCCAGGCTCGGTGGTTTAGCCTGTAATCCCAGCACTTTGGGAAGTCAAGGCGAGTGGATTGCCTGAGCCTGTGGGTTGGAGACCCACCTGAGTAACTTGGCGAGACCTCATCTCTACAATAAGTCAAAAATTAGCTAGGCGTGGTAGCGCGTGCCTGTAGTTCCAGCTACTTGGAAGGGTGAGGCGCAAGGATCGCCGGAGCCCAGCGGGTCGAGGCTGCGGTGGCCAGGAGCGTGCCACTGCACTCCAGCCTGGGTGACAGAGTGAGACTCCAACTCAAAAATAAATAAATAAATACAAATAAAGACTTTGAGTCCTGGTAATATTATAAAATGTCTAAATATAAATTTAGAGATAAATAGTGATGCCTATTCAATAATATTAAGATGCCTATTCAAATAATATTGTGTCTCTAAAATATAATTTTAATATTATAACATTTTTCTTAAAGATCAGGCTCACAGTCTGTAACATTATTCAAAAGGACTCAAAAATAAGACAAATTAATTGATGACTGGATCAGATGCTCATATTCTAGGCTCAAGCCCTAGATCTCTTTTTAACAATGTTTTAAAATGTATTGCAATTAAAGAAATACATGCTCATTATAGAACATTTGAAAATATAAAAAAGTAAAAAGAAGAAAACAATCATCATCGAGAATCAGCCACTTTCACGATTGGTGTGTTTCCTTTACATCTTTAGTTCATATATATTTTTCCATTGTTAGAATCATCCTGTTCACATATTTTTGTGTATTCTGCTTCATTTACTTACTATTAAGGAGAAACATTTCTTCAAATTATTGCAGCTCTTAATAGCTGCTTTTAATGGCTGTGTGATGGTCTAAGGTTTGGCTGTTCATGATACTGAACACCTTTCTCTTATTGTGTGATTGGGGTAGTTCTATTTTTAATTTATTTACTATTATTTAATAGTACTGTAATGCATGTGTTTGAGTACAAAGCTTGTTATGAGCCTCAATTCATTTTCTTAGCTCAGATTCTATGCAGTAGAATTTCTGGTTTGAAAGTTAGAAAAATTTAAAAGTTATTTTTGCATATAACCACAAACCAATCATGTCTTCAATAAGGTAAATTTATTATTATTATTATTATTATTATTACTACTTTGAGTTGGAGTCTTACTCTGTGGCTCGGGCTGGAGTGCTATGGCACACTCAAGGCCACTCCAGCTTCAGCCTGCTGGGCTCCGGCGATCCTTCCACCTCAGCCTTCCAAGTAGCCGGAACTACAGGCGCGCGCTACCTTACCCGGCTGATTTTTTATTTATTGTGAAGACAAGGTCTTGCCAAGTTACCCAGGCTGGTCTCAAACCCGCAGGCAATCCACTTGTCTCAGCCTCCCAACGTGCTGGGATTACAGGCTGAGCCACTGAGTTCAGCCTCAAATTATCTTAAACTTGAAATAATTTCATCTACTTCCTCCTTTTCACCAAAAACTAAAAACATTTTTTGAATGATATCTGCATGTGATGCATAATGATACAAATGCATTTATTTGACCCTTCATCTTTGATATTTTAAAAACTTGGATCTTCGTATCACTGAATAGAATCCACTTTTAAACAGAAAAAGGGTCAGGTGCAGTGGCTCATGCCTGTAATCCTAGCACTTTGGGAGGCCGAGGCAAGAGTACTGTTTGAGGCCAGGAGTTCAAGACCAGTCTGGGTAAAATAGCAAGACCTCATCTTTACAAAAAATACAAAAATCAGCTAGGCGTGGTGGCGCATGCCTGTAGTCCCAGCTACTCGGGAAGCTGAGGCAGGATTGCCTGAGTTCAGGGGGTCGAGGCTGCAGTGAGCTGTAATCAAGCCACTGCACTCCAGCAGGGTGACAGAGTGAGACTCCAACTCAAAATAAATAAATAAACAGAAAAACATAAAAATTTATATGATACAAGGTGTTTATGAGGCAAAATGCAGATGTCAGAAACTCAAGCAATTGGGCTTGTTGTCCCAAGATTTCATCTTCCTCTTCCACTCATGTTCACATGAAAGGGTCTAGGGAAAGGTAAGAGGACTTGGGTGCCACCACCCACCCACCCCCAGCACACACACACACACACACACACACACACACACACACACACACACACACACACACACATATTTCCTATAGATCTTTACAGGCTATTTGATAAGAAACAACAATTTAGTTGTGCTCAACACAGCCAATAACATTGTATGGTGAGAAAGAGAGAGAGACCATTTGGTGATGCATTTTCTTGTCCTACCATATTTTAGAAAAAAAGAGCTGGCACAGAGGAAAATGAAATGTGTATATAGATCTATAAATACTTTCAGGGAAATATATTCAAGATATATATTTTAAATGAACAAACCAGAGTGTCATATGGTATACACTGCATGTCTCCTATTACAAGAAAGGCTCTACATTAAGTTCTGGGTGTTAGAATTGTGGGAAAAGGGACATTCGATTTTGACTTTTTACATGTCTGCAGTTTTAACTCATTTAATAATTATGTGTATTGCATTTGTAATCAAGAAAAAAATAAAGATTTTTAAACTAGACAACACTAAAATAAATTTTAAAACCCGTGTTAATAAATGTTGGTTCTGAAAAAATGATGATTTTCCACAGCTGTGGGAGTGAATGTCTGCCACACTGACTTTCCTATAACTCTGCTTCATCCATTCAACAGCATGAAAAGTCTAGTGGAAGAGCTCAACTTGGAAATATCTTAATGTTATTAATGTCATTCTTGCACAAGAACTTTTTTTTTTAAAGCAGGATTTATTGAGTGGACAGAAAAGCTCCTACAGTGGGAGGGGAGCCGAAGAGGTTGTCCTACAAGAACTCTTTAAAAAAGGAATACTTTTGCTGATTATAAAAAGCAATGTATGTTCATTGTAGAAAATGAAAAAAATACAGAAGTTTAAGAAATGTGCAGAAGAGATTAAACATTTCTCCCTTCTTCCATAGATAATCACATTTTCCTCCTTTTACTCTTTTACTATGCATGTGCATGGATGTAAGGTATGAATCCTACAGTGCTGTCAACACCCGTTGATCCCAGTAAATCAGTCCCCACTGGAAGTCTGGTGACAGAAGCAGGATTAAGCAGAGAGAAGTCAAGCTGCAACACAGGTAACAACAGTCTCTGCTGACTCCACAGGGGGCTTTGGAGTTTGAAGGTCCCTTCAGAGCCTGGGTTGGCCAGATGGCCAGGCCGCTATGCTTCTGTATTAATCAGTCATTGAATGTGGGTCACCTCAGATAAGGGCTTGGCGTTGGGTGCAAAGGCTGGGCTCTCTGCAGCTGAGCAAGCCCTAAAGCCAATCTCCTACCATCCCTTCTTTTTTTTTTTTTGAGTTGGAGTCTCACTCTGTCACCCAGACTAGAGTGCAGTGGCCGCTCCTGGCCACCGCAGCCTCGACCTGCTGGGCTCTGGCGATCCTTCCGCCTCAGCCTTCCAAGTAGCCGGAATTACAGGCATGCGCTACCACGCCTGGCTGATTTTTTGATTTACTGTAGAGATGAGGTCTCGCTGCCCAGGCGGGTCTCGAACCCGCAGGCTCAGGCAATCCACTCACCTCAGTCTCCCAAAAGCGCGGGATTACAGGCTGAGCCACCGAGCCCGGCTTACCATCCCTTCTAATAGCTGGTAGCAGGTTCTTCATTGGATGGTTTTATGAGGTCGAATTGTGTTCCCCAAAAGATAATCCAAAAGAGTTGAAGTCATAAACCCAGTACCTGTGAATGAGACCTTATATAGAAATAGGGTCTTTGTGGATGTCATCAAGTTAAGATGAAGTCATTAGGGTAAGCCCTAATCCAATATGACTGGTGTTCCTATAAAAAGAAAAAAACGCCATGTGAAGTCAGAGACACACAGGGAGAAGATGGCCATGTGAGGACAGAGGCAGAGATTAGGATGATTCAGCTGCAAACCAAGGAATGCCAACAATTGACGGCCACCACGAGAAGCTATATAGAGAATACCCAGAATCTCCTGCCTACACCTGAACTTCAGACTTTTAGCCTCTGGGACCATGAGAGAATGCATTTCTGTTGTTCTAAGCCACCTAGCTTATGGTACTTTGTTCCAGCAGTCCTAGGAGTGTCATGTAAGTGGGGTTCTGGGTAGTAAGACCAATCCCTCAAGATGAAGTCAATCTATAAACAAAATATCCAACTGTACAAATAACTTTCTCAAAGCAATCGTTTGTAAATGACCCGGGGAGTTAACAATCTGATTGGAAGTATGTGGCTTTCATATATAAAATGAAAATAAAGAGTACGGAATTACTATGTGCAGGAGGCTGACTGAACAAAGAACTTCACAAGCATGGCCTGTGATGTTGGTGTGATTATCTTCATTTCACAAATGAGGAAACTGAGGACCAGAGAGGGTCATTTGTCAACAACTAGGGAGTAGATCAGCGGAGTGCAAACCCAGGTCTATCATGTCTCTGAGGCTAGTGGCTTCGACCGGGTGACTCTAGAGATGCAGTAGTACCAAAACAATAACTCTGTAGTAACCCTAGGGACATACAGGGAGGGAGAGCTGACAAAAGACCCAGGGTGAGGAGATGCATCCAGAACAAAGCACACTTATTTTCATTCCTGGAACATAGCCCAGAACACAGGTCATATGGATGGCAGGTTAGTGAGATCATTTCCAGTGCTTTTTGTGATAGTGCTTTCTTTTTCCCAGAGCTATAATAACACTATCTACTCCCCCCCAAAATTACCATTCCCATTTCAATTTAGTAGGAACAAAGAACTCCTATGACAATGGAAATAAAAAATAAATAAATAAATGAGAGAAGACACAAAGCGAACAGAGCAGGGTCTCATTTGTGTGACTGTCTCTACCCCAGCCCCAATTGCCCCCAATTGCCAGATGACCGTGTGGGTTTCATACTTGGATGTCATTAAGCACATTGAAACCCATTTTGATGCCACTTTATAACCACAAGCCAAAATCCTGTTTAAAATGCTTTTTATATTCTGATAAAGGTCAACACCAACTAGACACTATTTGGTTAAAATTCCATTTATATGGAGAAATGACTGTCTCTGGTAAACTAAAAACTAAAATAACTCCCCAGAGTTGAGATCTGGGACACCGTTGTTTAATGAGTTCAACACATACTTATTTGCTGCTAAGACTTATTTACTATGAATACAGACATATTGTAAAAAGTTTCTACTCTCAAGAATCTTACAATCTAGTGAAGAAGTTAATAATTATTATTAAGCCTGAAAGGAACTGTTATAGAGCATTCAACAGCAGGGAGTAAGTTGAGGCAGTAGGGTAAATAGAGGACTTTCCAGGCGGAGGGAACTGTAGAGTTGAATCTTGAAGAAAGGGAAGAAATTATCCCAGAGGACAAAGGCAAAGAGGTAAGTACTTTGAAGGATTATTATAGGAAAAGTTGAGAGAGAGAGAAAAGAGAAGACAAGGGAAGGAAAGGGAAGAAAAAAGAATGCTCTGGCCATTCCAAGAAATACGAAGTACCTCAGTCAGGTTTAGCAAAGTATGCATGGCGGAGGTTGAGAGGTAGTGGTAGGGGAAATAAGTGGAGAGAAAGGCAGGGGATAGATCGTGAAGAATTTTGCATACCATGCCAAGGGGTTTGAACTGTACTCTGAAGGCAATGGAAAGCTACCAATCTGCATTTTATAAGAATTATGACATGGCAAGGTGAAAAGTAAGTTGGCATTATGGAGAGTCTGCAGGCTGAGAGAAGCCTTAGAAAGTTCTTGCAGTAATTAAGACAAGTAATTAAGACCAAAACTATTTGCCAGGGAGACGGGAAGAAGATGCTTTGAGAAAACAAACAAACATGGAATCAATATTTTAGGGACTGATTGTAGTTGAGAGAGGAATGGGGAAGGATGTGAATAAGTAATCAAGAATGAGTAAAAAGATGGACAGCTTAGAAATTAAGTGACTCTTGTCTCACTAGTGAGGGCTTTGGGGTAAAGGGGGAAGGTGGTAATTTCAATTTTTTTTTAGTTGGAGTCTCACTCCATCGCCCAGACCACTGCAGCCTTGACCTGCTGGGCTCCGGCAATCCTTCTGCCCAGCTAATTTTTGATTTATTATAGAGATGAGGTCTCACCAGGTTGCCCGGGTGGGTCTCCAACCCACGGGCTCAGGCAATCCACTCACCTCGGCCTCCCAAAGTCGTACTTTCAATTTTATTTTATTTATTTTATCTATTCTATTCTATTATATTCTATTCTATTATTTTTTGACTTGGAGTCTCACTCTGTCACCCAGACTGGAGTGCAGTGGCCGCTCCCGGCCACCGCAGCCTCGACCTGCTGGGCTCCAGCGATCCTTCTGCCTCAACCTTCCAAGTAGCTGGAACTACAGGTGCGTGCTACCATGCCTGGCTAATTTTTTATTTATTGTAGAGATGAGGTCTCACCAAGTTGCCCAGGCGGGTCTCGAACCCGCGGGCTCAGGCAATCCACTCACCTCAGCCTCCCAAAGCGCGGGATTACAGGCTGAGCCACCGAGCCCGGCTGTAATTTCAATTTTAAATAAATTCAGTTTGCAGTGTCCCCAGGAACCATCAGAACGCATGTGTCATTATCCCAGGGAGAATTTGTGCCCTCATTGTGGATTAATCTGCATGTGAAGGAACACTGTTCAGAAAGGTGGCAAACTAGAGTCATGAAAGCTGCACAGGGAAAGATTTTGAGAAGAGAACAATGATTGACACTGGTAGATCTTACAAAGTGGTTATATCAGGGAAAAGGCCATTGGAATTGCAAATAAGACAGTTATCAATGACCTTACCAAACACAGTTCCAGGGCACTGGAAGGAGCACAGTTAGATTCCAGAGGTTGTGGAAGAAAGGGGATCCTATAGCCAAACTCATGCCTGCAGGAAATAGCTACACCACAACAGGAAAACGAGGCTGCAGTGCCTGGAGAAGTCATAACAAACACATTGGTTTATTTATTCCTTTATTCAACAAATACTTATTGTGTGCCTATTTTGTACCTGGCAATAACAAAAGAGACATGTAAAAAATATAGTTGGGAACAGGGGCGTAGACGATAAACAAAGAAACATATAATGTGACATTTGGTGATAATAAGAGCAACAACAACCACAAAAGCAAAATAATGGATGGGGAGTGACAGGGAAGGATGTGACTTTTTGAAGAAGTGATCTATGCATGGAAGTCTGCATGGAATGAGGGATTGTGCCATGCAAAGATCTAGAGGAAGACCCAGTCCGGTCAGAGAGTGCAGCAAGTGCAAAAGCCCTGAGGCAGGAATGGGTTTGATGAGTTGCAGGAAGGCCAGTGTGGACAGTGCAGGATGAGTGAGACAAGGGCCTGGAAGGAGACAAGGTAGAAAGAATGGCAGCATCTACACTGCACCGGGCCTAGTGGGCCTTGGTAAGAAATGTAAAGTTTATACTCACTACGATGGCTGTATTAGTTCAGGCTGCCATAGCAAAATACCACAGACTAGGCAGACTCAACAATAAAAATGTATTTTCTCACAGTTCTGGAGGCTAGTAGTCTGAGAGTAAGGTGGCAGCATGGCCTGGTGAGCGCCCTCTTCCTAGCTTATAGATGGTAGCTTTCTTGCTATACCCTCATGTAGTAGGGAGAGAGAGATGGCAAGGTTTCTGGTGTCTCTTCTTTAAAGGGCGCTATTCTCTTCATGAGGGAGCCATCCAAACCTAATTATCTCCCAAAGGCCTCATTTCCAAATACCATAACGTTGGGGGTTAGGGTTTCAACATTGAAATTTGAAGGAGACACAGTTCAGTTCACAGCAACAGCAGACCAAACAGAAAGGTTCAGGAATTGGATGACTCTAATTTTCATTTCTAGAAGATTAATTCTGATGACTTGAGGGGAAAAAAGAGTAGATGTAGGTAAACCAGTTAGGAGGCTCCCAAGTTGGTCCTTTAGAGAGATGGTGGTGCCTTTGGCTGGGGCGGTGGCAGCACAGGTGGTGAGAAGTGTTTGGATTCAGAATATACATTCAGCCAGTGGACACGGGGTACAACATCATTTAAGTCCACTTTAAGTGTCTCTTTGGCCCAAAACTCTTTTCTGGGAATTAAGGTTTGGAGCACTATTTTCTTTGAGGTTAACTTAGCAATCTTTAAACTATCAACCACACTTGATAGTGGCTCTGAGCCGTTGGAATTTGGATATTAAAGAAAATATGATCTTATTTTGTAGGCACAGGCTTGGTGTCTGGAGATATATTGGGGGCACATTCATTGTCTAATAGACTGGCCCTAACTACAGTGGACTTGGCAGACAACCAGGTAGCTTCCTTGGCAGCTTAGTCCAATGAAGAGTGGAGAAAGGCAGAAGCTGGCAGGACCCACATAGGGGAATTGAAAGGGGCGTCACTGAGGTGCAGGTTCAGGTGATCCGCTCATCCCACTAGATCCAAAGTCGATTTTGCCTAGTGTAGATACAGAAGAAGGGCTACTGCAACATCGGTAGATATGGCAAACATATAAAACATCAAGGTTTAAAAAAATGAAAGGAAAAACAATAAGCCAGAAGCGTTTATTTGTTCATTCATTCATTATTCTACAACTAATAACACAGAGAAACATTTATGGGCTGCTTACATCAATATAGTCAATGAACAGGATAAAAAAAATGCAAGAAGAAAACCAAAGAAGAGAAAATACCACTCAAAAGCAAGACAAAGCTCAGGGGTAAATTTGGTATGCAAACTATATTCCTACATCCTTGCTAGAAAAGGGCAGAAAATTTACCTCTAAGCTTAAGAACAGCTGTGACAAAAAGAGAAGCAAACAATCAAAACAACAACAATAATAGCTAACTTTATTTATTGATCTTTTTGTATGTGCCAAGCACTCTTCTAAGATCTTTAGTCCTTATAACTTTTGGAAATAGAGTTTTTATTTTTGTTGTGCTTCATTTCATTTTACAAATGAAGAAATCAATCACAGACAAATATGATCAGTATGGAAGATGACTTATTGTCATTAATTCTTTTTTCCTTCCCTTTGCCATGTGACCTAGCATTGCAATAGCAAAGACAGGGTGTGCATACCCATCCCTTGACTTTGGGCTTAGCCAGTGGAAAATTTGTAAACTTGACTGGAGTTTTGAAGCTTAAGGTACACATGTGTGATCAGGCATGACCTGTGAGGCTCCTATGATTTACCATGGGATGCATGTGCCCCTATTAGTTGCTCATCCAAGGAGAATGAGGAAACACATGAAGCAGACCTAAAACTAAGGTGTAACCGAAAGTCAAGCCCTTCCAACCTCAGATAATCCCAGCCAAGCCTTGGCTGTGCGTGAAAACATTGTCATTGGCTCCTTAGAATTGGGGGATGTTTGTTAAGCAGCAAGGACTAATTAATAGTATCAGTTTTCTGCAAGTTCTTAACCTGGAGTCCATGAATATCTCTAGTAAGTAGCAGATTTTACATTCCTTTGGTAGTCTCCATGGATATTCACTTTTACCACCAAGCTTTTCATAAGAACTGTACAATTATTAGAATTCAGTAAGTAGTCTTCATTGTGCCTTTTATAAGCAACATAAATCAGGCTAAAAAAATTGTTCCCTATGGCTGAAGACAGTAATGAAACAAATTGTTTAGATCTATCACAATATATGTACAAGGAAGAACATTTTTAAACCAGTTATACAAAAACTCTAAATCAAAAGCAGGTGACTTTGAAAGAAAACAAGAAGGAAATAATTTACTTTAGTCATGCCTTTTGCCTAGAGTTTGCCTACCTAGCTTTCTACTCCTAGGTTTAGGATTTTTTGTGGAGACCGATAGAAAAGGGGTTAAGCACGGAGCTCAAACCAATTCTAGCTGATGTCAAAGCAGTACAGAAAAAAAAGCAGCAGGAAATCAGGCAAATAAAAGACAAGGAAGATTAAAAAAAATCAGGTTTCTATTGAGCCGTTCAGATCAACCATTAACACTAGTATTTTATCCTTTGACCATTATAGAAATTGATTTTAATCAAATTTAGTTATCCTGATTTCCAAAGCATTTTTCATGTTTCCATCATTTTCTAAGCCGTTTATGGTATTTCAAATGGATCTGATGTGAAACCCTACTGTTTGGGCAGCTGTAACTAAAAACACTCTGACTCCATAGAACTGAAATTATTTTTCAATTCCCGAACATTCCCCTGGTGCAACAGAGATAGTAATGATCATAATATTTTGAAAAGAAAGTGTTTGGTTGGGTTGTGTATAAGAGAAACACACACACACACACACACACACACACACACACACACACACACACACCCCACACACACACACACGGACCAGAAAGAAGTGATCAAGAACCAGGAGGACTCAGGTTTATCTTTTTTCCAGTCTGTATTTTCATAGAGTCCTTATAATTGTTTAACTGAATCTATTATACTAATGTCAGTAGAATTTTTAGGATTTTTCAGACCACTGATGAAAGACATAGAAATGATTAATAAATCAAGATTCAATTATAAAACCTTTCTAGATGAGATTTAAAAAGAAAAACTAGTGTTACTCAAACTGGGAAGCATTGCTATCCAAAAGAATAGTCTTTTTAAACAAACGTTTGTTGGCTTTTTAAAAACATTTTATTTGAGCTCTCATTTTCTTTTTTTTTTTTTTTTGAGTTGGAGTCTTATTCCATCGCCCAGACTGGAGTGCAGTGGCCACTCTGGCCACCGCAGCCTCAACCTGCTGGGCTCTGGCGATCCTTCCGCCTCAGCCTTCCAAGTAGCCGGAACTACAGACACGCGCTACCACGTCCAGCTAATTTTTTTGATTTTTATTGTAGAGATGAGGTCTCGCCAAGTTGCCCAGATGGGTCTCGAACCTGCGGGCTCAGGCAATTCACTCACCTCGGCCTCCCATGGCGCGGGATTACAGGCTGAGCCACCGAGCCCGGCTGAACTCTCATTTTCATAATAAGCTAAAACCTTTATAATTTCTATAGTGTGGAAATAATTTTATTTCCTTTAAATTCTCCTATATTCCTGGCAAAGTACTAGCTTTGGTGAAGTAGTCAAATAAGTTCTTTGTTAACTTAGAGAGTAAAACTCTTGTTTTATATGGGAAAAACAACTCTTTGCTAAATAATTGTTTCTGTTTATAATAGAAAACTTTATAGCATGGTTCTAGCATAGCTGTTTTCATTGGAAATGTCTCACTGTCCATTAAAAATATGCTTAAGTAAGGACATAGGTGGTGGTTGGGCACGGTGGCTCAAGCCTGTAATCCCAGCACTTTGGGAGGCCGAGGTGAGAGGATTGCCTGAGCCCGCAGGTTAGAGACCCGCCTGGGCAAAATGGTGAGACCTCGTCTCTACAATAAATCAAAAACTAGGCGGGCGTGGTAGTGCATGCCTATAGTTCCAGCTACTTGGAAGGTGGAGGCAGAAGGATCGCCGGAGCCCAGCAGGTCGAGGCTGCAGTGTCCGGGAGCGTGCCACTGCACTCCAGCCTGGGCGACAGAGTGAGACTCCAACTCAAAAAAAAAAAAAAAAAAAGAACATAGGGGGTTGTAGCAGTAGAGAATAGAGAAGGTGCCAGGAGATTGCATCATTCAAGATTTGCTCTTGCCCCCTGAGGTAAATTATCTGGAAGCTAATGAAGTATAAATGCTCCAAGGCATCCCTGGGCCCCTTCCAAGTCAATGTCTTCACATGTTTTTGTCAAATTTGCAAAGTTAATAAATCTCATCGCCAATTAGGTAAGACTACTTACTGTCTCTTTCCACCGTGTCTTCCTTTCCTTGTACTGGGTGGCATTGGAGATGGTCATGCCATTTTCTTTTTCTTTTCTTTTCTTTTCTTTTTTTTTTGAGGTGGAGTCTCACTCTGTCACCCAGACTAGAGTGCAGTGGCCGCTGCCAGCCACCGCAGCCTCGACCTGCTGGGCTCCGGCAATCCTTTCGCCTCAGCTTTCCGAGTAGCTGGAACTACAGGCGCTTGCTACCACGCCCAGCTAATTTTTTTGATTTATTGTAGAGATGAGGTCTCACCAAGCTGCCCAGGCGGGTCTCGAACCCTCAGGCTTAGGCAATTCACTCACCTCAGCCTCCCAAAGCGCTGGGATTACAGGCTGAGCCACTGAGCCCGGCTGCCATTTTCAAAATATGCCTAAAGTGAAGTTGAATTAGGAAGAGCTTGGGTTTAGTGGTATATACTTGTATTTCAGATTTAATTTATTACCAGCCATCCTGAAGTAGGAATGGCTTCCAGGAATACCTCTATCGTCTACTGGGACATCTCACCCGGAATCACAAAATAAAGGTGTAGGGCCAGAGGACACAAATGGTAATGTGTGTCATTCTGCCTAGCAGTACTAAAAGTATGCCGAAATAGAGGAGAAACAAGTGTTGAAATACAGAGACCCAGAAAGCTGCTTTGTGAAAACTCCTCAATCATGAATCATATAAAACTGTAAGCAGAAAATTAAGTTCTCAATGACCTCAAGTAATCAGAAATAGATGTGATAGTTCACCATAATACAATTATAAACTCATTATACAGTGAAATTATCTGTTATATACAGAAATATATGCACATTCCTGCAAGAAATCACTAGAAGTATTCTGACATGAAAAAATAAATTGTAATTGAAAGATTCTTTTAAGCCATAACAAGGCCAGGTGTGGTAGCTCACGCCTGTAATCCCACGTTGGGAGGCCAAGGTGAGAGGATTGCCTGAGCTCTCGGGTTTGAGACCAGCCTGGGCAACTTGGTGAGCCCTCATCGCTACAATAAATCAAAAATTATCAGGGTGTGGTGGCACGTGCCTGTAGTTCCAGCTACTTGGATTCCAACTCCAAACAAACAAACAAACCATAAAAAAATAGTACAAGAAGAGGGAATAAATTTTGAATAGAAATAATATATAGGCTCTTGGATTTCTTACTAACCCAGTTAATGAAAAGAAATGAATCATATGAATACTTTTGAAGAAAATTAAATTTCTTCAATTTGAGAAGAAACAGTAATATTGACAATGATTAACATAAAAGTCATAATACACCGCTAAACAAGGACAGCAATGACAAAGTATGTAATAAGTGTCATCAGTTTAAAGAGGGTTTAAAATTAGTCACTCTGTAAGGCACCTTGAAATGTCCTCTAATCTGACAGCTCATACATGAGAAAAACTTGATAGGCTTTCCACATTTGACAAGTCCTAAAAATTTACATGATATAGCCAAAAATGAATTGGTAAGCTGAAGATCAATTTCTAAACTATCAATATATTTGTTTTAAGTTTAATCAGTCATACTAGATAAAGGAAAGAATTAATCTTTCTGTTTCTGTTACAGAAAACATTACAAAATAATTGTCATTTGAAGAGGTGCTCAAAGAAGATTCAGCTAAAAACTGTAGAAAAAATAGTATAGAGCCGGGCTCGGTTTGTAATCCTGTGCTTTGGGAGGCTGAGGTGAGTGGATTGCCTGAGCCTGAGGGTTCGAGACCCTCCTGGGCAACTTGGCGAGACCTCATCTCTACAATAAGTTAAAAAAAAAAAAAATTAGCCGGGTGTGGGAGCAGCCACTGCACTCCAGTCTGGGCGACAGAGTGAGACTCCAACTCAAAAAAAAAAAAAGAATAGAAAGAAAGAAAGAAAAAATAGTATAGAAATGTGTCAGGGCCAGGCTTGGTGTCTCAGCCTATAATCCCAACACTTTGGGAGGCCGAGGCGAGTGGATTGCCTGAGCTCGCGGGTTCGAGACCAGCCCGGGCAACTTGGTGAGACCTGGTCTCTACAATAAATAAAAAATTAATCGGGTTGAGGTAGCACGTGCCTGTAGTTCTGGCTACTTGGAAGGGTGAGGCAGAAGCATCGCCTGAGCCCAGCGAGTCGCTGCTGGGGTGGCCATGAGCATGCCACTGCACTCCAGCCTGGGCGATGGAGTGAGACACCAACTCA
>NW_007252940.1:58389-62861 GCF_000164805.1 Carlito syrichta
TTTTTTTTTTTTAGTTGGAGTCTTACGCTGTCACCCAGGCTAGAGTGCAATGGCATGCTCACGGCCACTGCAGCCTCAACCTGCTTGACTCAGCTGATCTTCCTGCCTCAGCCTTCCAAGTAGCTGGAACTACTGGCATGCGCCACCAAGCCCTACTAATTTTTTGATTTATTGTAGAGGCAATAAATTATTTTATTTTATTTAAAGAAGACCCTCCAAATTATTTAAGTTTCAGGCTCACACAATCCAGAACCACTGCTGCCTGACCTCTCCCCACACCTCGATGTAGGCATAAGTGTGTGTGTGTGTGTGTGTGTGTGTGTGTGTGTGTGTGTGCGCGCGCGCGCGTGCGCACACACATACTCTTATGCACACACACATGCTAATTTCACCACCACTACTCCCCACATTTTTGGTAGTGAGTTTTGCCACCCATTGCAGATATTAGGCCTCTGAAATATCACCTGATCCCAAGAGAGTTCTGGTTTATTGAGCCCTCAAGAGAGGATTGGAAAAAACCCAAAAAACTCTTGCCACTCTGGAGAGACCATGGTGAGCAATGCTGGATTTGGTCCAGAGGCTCTCTAGGGAAGACTCCTTGTTTTCCATTGTGGGCACCTCAGGAGCTCTGAACTGTTTCTGAGGTGTCTGGCAGGGTAACATTTCTTTGACTTTCAAGGGCCCCTGGAGGATACAGAATCCCCGATGGGTCCTCTAACGAATGCCACCTCCCAGCATCTTCTGCGCTATTGAGGACAGCCCTCAAGCACCATGATTCCTTTGATTAACCATAGGTCCCCAGCTCTAAAACCACTTCACACTGGAGAGCTAGCAGCTTCTCAGTCCCTGGGGAACAACAGTGGCGAGGAGTCTCCATGGCTCTCTGGGGAGCATTTGAGTGGTTGCTTAGCAACAAGTTGGCCCAAATCCCAGGTCACCAAGGCCTGGCTTCTCATATTTGAAGTGCAACTTAAGGTAGTGAAACAGCTCTGCAAACTCTTGCTCATTTGCCATGGGCCACAAATTACACGAGGTTCAGGAGGTATCCTAGGAAGGGGAAGTGGTGAGCAGGACAGTAAATTCTAGGCAGAGTTGAAGGCATATGGTAGGTACACCACCAACGGATGTTGAGGCTGTATTTTGACAGAACCTGTGATTTATTTTGGTTTTTTTGTTTGTTTGTTTGTTTGTTTGTTTGTTTTTCTGAGTTGAAGTCTCACTCTGTCGCCCAGACTGAAGTGCCGTGGCCGTTCCCGGCCACCGCAGCCTCAACCTGCTGGGCTCCGGCGATCCTTCTGCCTCAGCCTTCCAAGTAGCCGGAATTACAGGCATGCGCTACCACGCCCAGCTGATTTTTTTATTTATTGTAGAGATGAGGTCTCGCTGCCCAGGTGGGTCTTGAACCCACGGGCTCAGGCAATCCACTCACCTCAGCCTCCCAAAGGCGCGGGATTACAGGCTGAGCCACCAAGCCCGGCTAGAATCTGTGATTTAGAGCTCGGCTCACTCACCCCATCTCCCCATCCACACAGGCTAGGCTTAGCCCACTTTCAACACCGAGGCAACCTTGTTTTTTGTTTTGTTTTGTCTTTAAAGACTGAGTCTGTGGTTATAGTTCACCTAGTCTTGAACTCCTGGCCTTTAGCAATCCTTTTGCCTCAGCCTCCCAAGTAGCTAGGACGGCAGGTGCACAATACCACAATTAGCTAATTTTTCATTTCATTTTATTTATTTTATTTGATTTTTTTATTTTTATTTTTTTGAGTCAGAGTCTCACTCTGTTGCCCAGGCTGGAGTGCAGTGACACGGTCATGGTCACCACATCCTCGACCTGCTGGGCTCAGGCGATCCTTCCACCTCAGCCTTCCAAGTAGCTGGAACCACAGGTGTGTGACACCACACCCAGCTACTTTTTTTTATTTATTGTAGAGTCAAGGTCTCACCACATTGCTCAGGCTGGTCTCAAGCCCTGAGTTCAGGCAATCCTCTCACCTCCGCCTCCCAAAGTGCTGAGATTACCAGTGTGAGCCACCACGCCTGGCTCTTTATTTTATTTTATATTTTGTAGAGACAGGGTGTCACTGTGTTGCCCAGGTTTGTCTCAAATTCCTGGCCTAGAGCAATCCTCTTGCCTCAGCCTCCCAAAGCCCTGGGATTATAGTCATGGGCCACCACGCTCAGCCCTCCTGAGTCAATCTTGATGCAAATCTCACCCCCTTTCTTAGTTTCTCTATGAAATCAAATCAAACGTGGATAAGTTACACTTTTGCTGGAGATCAGGAGTAAAAGAGAAGCACCCCATCTAAAACACACTGCATTCCTTTGTGAACATGCTATAGGTGTATGGTGTTTTCTCCAAATGTTTTCTTTCAGCCCTTGCTGCCATCTCCACCTCTCCTAACTCCAGCCCTAAGCAGCCTCCGCTTCCTGCTCCTCCCTCTCTCTTCCTTAATGTAAAATCTGAGCATCGGCTCAACTCTCAGACCTGGGGACTTTCTTCTCAGTAGTAAACCTGACAACGCTTCTTTTTCTTTCTTTCTTTCTTTCTTTGTTTCTTTCTTTCTTTGTTTCTTTCTTTCTTTGTTTCTTTCTTTCTTTGTTTCTTTCTTTCCTTCCTTCCTTCCTTCCTTTTTTTTTTTTTTTTTTTTTTGGAGTTGGGTTCTCATTCTATTGCCCAGACTGAAGTGCAGTGGTACCATCACAGCTCACTAAAGCCTCGACCTCCTGGGCTCGGGTAATCCTTTGATCTCAGCCTCCTGAGTAGCTGAGACTACAGGTGTATGCCACCAAGCATGGCTCATTGTTTGATCATTGTTATTATTATTTGTAGAGAAAGGGTTATACTATGTTATCTAGCTGGTCTCAAACTCCTGGGCTCAAGCAATTCTCCCACCTTAGCCTCCCAAAGTGTTGGGATTACAGGTATGAGCCACTGCATTTGGCTGTGTTTTCCAAACATATTTTTAACTGCACGATATTTACATGTCTGTGTATTGTTTTTTAAATGCGGATTCTAAATATTTTCCATGTTATTACATAAATCTCATGCATATTATTTAAATGTTTGCACGACAGGTTGGATGCTGTAATCCTAGCACTTGGGGAGGCTGAGGCAAGAGGATCACTTGAGGCCAGAAGTTTGAAATACACCTGGGCAACAGCGAGACCCTGACTGTATGAGAAATAAAATAAGTTATTGGTTATATTGGTGCATGCCTGTATGTGGTCCTAGTTACTCGGGAAGTTGAGGTAGGAGGATCATTTGAGCCTAGGAGTTTAAGGCTGCAGTGAGCTATGATCACACCACTGCACTCCAGCCTGGGTGACAGAGCGAGATCCTAGCTCTAAAAAATAAAATCACCCACAGAATGGAAAAAAAAATATTTACCAACTGTATATCTGACAAAGGTCTAACATCCAGGATCTACAAGGAACTCAAACGTGCCAAAAAGAGCTGGGCTCGGTGGCTCAGCCTGTAATCCCGCGCCTTTGGGAGGCTGAGGTGAGTGGATTGCCTAAGCCCGCACGTTCGAGACCCGCCTGAGCAACTTGGCGAGACCTTATCTCCACAATAAATCAAAAATTAGCCAGGCGTGGTAGCGCGTGCCTGTAGTTCTAGCTACTCAGAAGGCTGAGGCAGAAGGATTGCTGGAGCCCAGCAGGTCGAGGCTGCGGTGGCTGGGAGTGACCACTGCACTCCAGTCTGGGTGACAGAGTGAGATTACAACTCAAAAAACAAAAACAAAAACAGACCAAAAAAAAGTGCCAAAAAGAAAAAAAAAACAGCCCTATTAAAAAGTGGGCAAAAGATATGAATAGACATTTCTCAAAAAAAGACATACAAGCACCCGACAGATACATGAAAAAACGCTCAGCCTCACTAATCATCAAACAAGTGCAAATCAAAACCACACTAAGATACCACCTAACTTCAGTCAGGATGGCCATTAAGAACTGAAAAAATAACAGATGCCAGAAAGGATGCAGGGAAAAGAAATGCTTCTACACTGTTAGTGGGAGTGTAAACTAGTAGAACCTCTGTGAAAAACAGTGTGGTGATTTCTAAAGATCTAAAAATCGACCTTCCATATGATCCAGCAATCCCCCTTCTGAGATTCTGTGCACTCATATTTATTGTAGCACTATTCACAATAGCAAAAACATGGAACCAACCATGCTGCCCATTGAAAGTGGACTGGATTTTAAAAATGTGGTACCTATACACAATGGAATATTACATAGCCATAAAGAAGGACAAAATTATGGACTTTGCATCTATTTGGATTGATTTGGAGTCTATCCTATTCAGTTGATTTACCACAGAAACAAAAACTGAGTACCACATGTTCTCACTCATAAGTGAATCCTGAACCTTTATCATAATACTATATGAAAGACATTGGCAGCCGGGCTCGGTGGCTCAGCCTGTAATCCTGCGCCTTTGGGAGGCTGAGGTGAGTGGATTGCCTGAG
>NW_007252940.1:63154-74464 GCF_000164805.1 Carlito syrichta
CATTGCACTCCAGTCTGGGCGACAGAGTGAGACTCCAATTCAAAAAGAAAAAAAAAAAAAAAGAGATTGGCAGTAGTGAATCACTGTCCGGGGGTGGAGAGGACATAACATTAATAAGGGTACCTGAGCCTCAACCAGGCAAAGTGAGGACCAATGGGAGGCCCAAACTTCACCTGTACGATGACCACTTATGTACCTAATCCTTAACTGTACCCCATATCTTTGAAATAAAAATAAAAAATAAAATAAACACATAGTCCATTTTGACTTATTGTATTAGTTTCCTATCCTGACTGTAACAGATTACCACAAACACAGCAGTTTAAAACAACACAAATGTGTTTTCTGACAATTATGGAGGACAGAATTCCAGCATGGGTCTCAATGAGCTGAAATCAAGTTGTCGGCAGGGCTGCATTCCTTTCTGGAGGCTCTAAGAGAGAATCCGTTCCCTTGCCCTTTCCAGCTTCTAGAAGCCTCCTGCATTCCTTGACTTGTGGTCCCTTCTTCCATCTTCAGAGTCAGCAACATTACAGTTCACTATGCCTTTTTTCCATAGTCACATCTTCTTCCTCTTCAGGACTCTTGAACCCACTCAATAATGCCCCTGATTAGCAATCTACTTCCATTTGCAATCTTACTTCCCCTTTCCCTGCCAGTCCAGCAAATAGGTTGTAGACATCTTTTGGTGGCTGTTATTCTATTGCTATGAAATAATAATATTCCACACTTATCTATCTCTTATTATTGGGGTTTTAGATTGTTTCTCATTTTTTACTATGATACACAAAGTGTAATAAATTTCATAGTTCATTTTACTTTGTCCATATTAGGTAAAGTAATCTGTTTTAACTACCAGTCTTTTCTCTCAAAGGGGAAAATCATTGAGAGTAGAGAATGTTTTGAGCAGGTATACCAGATGCTGCTGACACTAAAAATAGTGTGCTTTAGCAAAAATAATACTGGGATTCTAATCCATATCCCATCAGCACTTACTAGCTGAGCAATTTTTGGACAACTTACATAATGTATCTGAAAAATTTCCTTATCTGCAAAATAGGGAAGTAACCCCTACCCAAGCATAATCACAGGGTCAAATGAGATGGTGTAAATCATAAAGCCACCGTATTATCAGTAGTCATGGTGGTGATTATCATGATTAGGATAATGAAAGGGTTAAAAGCATAATTTTACGACAAAGAAACTTTAGTTAAAAGGCGAGAGAACAATCATAGTAGTTTGCCCAGCTTAGTCATGCTTAAAGCAGCAGCCTGTTTTAGCCTTTCTTTGATCATTAGCTCACAGAACCTATTGTTTGAGTAAAATTGATAATTACTTGTAATCCCTTGGCTATTTCTTTCCAAGCATTTGTTTTCCAGGTATATGAAGTCAGGTTGGCCAAACAATCTATTGTGATCAACTTTCCATGACTGCCCACCCGTCCTCTGCCCTAAATCATAAGTTATGGGTTGCCCTAACAACCTCAAGGCACCTGATTAATGTTGTCAATGCCTAAGAACGCAGCTGCTGAAAACTTTTACCTATCCCCTATTGCCCCATAAAAGCTCTAACATTAAATATACCCTGCACCCAAACCTCTGGACCACGCTTGCCTGTGAGCCTAGGCCCCTTTTTGTCTGGAAAGTGGATAACAAACTTTTTTGCTTAAATCTCTGTTATTCCTGCGGCACCAGCCTACCTTGCCTCAGTTTACCCTTTCATAGAATAATCAATATAATAATTGAAAGTAGATCAGATAGCATGGACTTATTATTATTTCTAATAATTTCCAGTAGTAACACATCTGGCATCTCAACTCATTTATCTTGTCTGGACGATGAAGGAGAAAACAGAAATGTTATTTTGGCAGAAATCAGGTTGAGAAAGAATGCTTTTTGGAATTTTAAATTATGATTTCAGATGGTACTTCACCTTCTTCCTTACTCCCTGTAGCCACCCTGGTCTCCATACAGCTCTGCCATGGCCAAGACAGTCTTGTTCCCAGATATACTAGTCTAGCTGCTTCCCTTGTGGTCAATCAAAGACGAGAGGCAGAAATTGGGAGAAAAGTGAGGTTATTTCTGCAATCAGGTTACAGGAACTGGTCGGCATCATGATGAAAAAAATAACCATCCTATCATGATCACAAATGCTGAGAGACTGCAAAGGAAACGTACACATGAACTCCTCTTAGCTTCTCAGAAAACAGATGCAGAGGCTGCAGAAACAGCAGTAAGCTGACTTCAGTGAGCACAGCCAGAATGGGATCAAGTCCTCTTAAAACACTCGTGCAGAGAGCTTAATCTTTTTATATCTGGAGGCCAATAAATGGAGTTTTCTGAAAAATAACCTCCTCAAAGGCAGAACAACTTACTCAGAATTTATACTCCATAATTCCTCACCCTCCCCTGAGGCTAAATTAACAGGAGCATGAGTCAAGATCTCCTAATCCTCCTTCACCTACCCCCAAGACTGAATTAACAAGGCCTACAGGCAGTTTCAGCATGACCCAAGATCTAATCATGCTGATAGTTCCTTAGGGGGGATGGGGAGTTACAAAAATCAAAGAAGCTACCTTGGTACATTTAGATAAACAACTTCCAATCAAACATGAGAGACAGGTTCCCAGAGCCCGATCCTATAACAGTCTTACTCCTCAGCCTTCACGTTTGCTACTTTGTCTTCACTGGATGCTCTCTCTCATACATCTGCTTAGATCCCTTCTCCTTCCTCAGTTCTTTGCTCAAACTTCTCCACAAACATCTCCCTGGATCAACCTTTATAAAATTGCACCGCCACCATCCCCGCATTCTTGATCCTTTTCCCTTTATTCATTTTTTTTCTATGTCATCATTAGAATCTAAGTTCCATGAGGGCAGAGATTTGTGTCTGTTTTATTTGCTGTGCTGTGCCCAGTGCCTGGAGTGGTGTGTAGTAAATATTATGCACGTAATGACTTTGTTAAATGATTGAACTGATTTTAATGCAGTCCAAGCAATTAATCCATTGGTCCATGAAAAATTATCTACCAATGAACTCATTTCAATAGTGGTTTTCCCTTTTAAGGCATATTCTTCACACTGTGGTTTGGACAACAACAGGTTCTGGTGGTGGGAATGTGTGTGAGGAGCGGGGGAAGCAAACAATTACAAAAGAGTGTGCACATTTATAAAGTCTATATTGAAAACCAAATGCCTGAGATAACTGCTTTTTTTAGTATAATTTTTTAAGTGAGATGTAAACAGAGTCACATTGTGTCATTTACAGTGGTTGGATTTGGAGAAAGAACAGAGAAAGAAGGTGAGGCGCAGTGGCTCATGTTTGTAATCTCAGCACATCAGGAGGTCAAGGTGAGAGGATCGCTTGAGCCCAGAAGTTTGAGACCAGCTGGACAACATAGAGAGACCGTGTCTCTACAAAAAATTGTTTAAAAAATTAGCCAGGTTGATATAGAGACCTGCTAATGTCTATCCATATTGCCACAGCCCCTAGACATGGGCATGGCAAGGGCTCAAGAGCTCCTGTACATTCCTGAACAATATTCCTGAGAGCTGATGAAAGGTGCGCTTCCCCTTATCTCCTAGGCACTCCCAGTAAGTAGCTTCAGGGGATCCTTGACTTCCCTGTAGTCTACGCCCAATCAACTGAAAGATGCAAATCTCCATTTACTCCCTTTTTCTGAGTGGTTATTAGTTTTGAATAATATAGTATCAATATAATGGTAAGCCTTGTGATTTGTATAACTTTTGTCTCAATGTAATCATAAGTTTTATGATTTGTATAACTTTTGCGTAATGCATGATGTCTTAGGCCTTTTACTCTATGGCAAGTTTGATGAATGCTTCTGCCGAGCCCTACTGATAAAAGCTATGAGACGCCTCTGATACCTTGCACCAGAAAGTCTGAACAGAAGAATTTCACCTTTGATAAATGCAGCTGAAACTCAAGTTCTATACAAAGCTCTGCTGATCATGTGGCTAATGTATAGGTACTAACAACTCTGGACTTATAAAAGTGAACTGTAAAAGACTGGAGCATGAGCAGGACCATTTTAGAAAGACCTCAAGTCCGGCTCTACTCCCTGGATTCGAACTCAGAAATAAACTTCTTTCTACCAATTCCCTGTTACTTGATTTATTGGTATCAGGAGTGAGCAGCCGAGTGTTACTCAGACCATAACAGGGTGTTGGGGCCCACACCTGTAGTCCCAGCTACTTGAGAGGCTGGGGCAGGAGGATCGCTTGAACCTAGGAGGTTGAGGCTATGGTGAGCTGTGATCCAGCTGCACTCCAGCCTGGACAACAGAGTGAGACTCTGACTCAAAACAAAAAGAACAGAGAAAGAAGGCAGAAATTAGTTTTTTTGCATAAAGATGAATCCAGGTGAACACATCACTCAGGCCTGTGAAGCTTAGTGGTCTTTGGTTTGGAGCTCTTGTTCTCATTAAGCATGCTTTGGTTTAACATTGAAAGGTAGAAATAACGACATTGGCATTGGTCTGTTCATTGAGTACAAGTCCATTGAGTTGGAGAATTCATTGAATCTCGCAAGTTCTTCACGCAACAATAGCTGGAAAAGCTTGCGTTAGAGAGTGACGCAGTGCAGGGAAGTTCACCCCCAAAATACAGCATTTTGTCTCCAGGTCTTCCTGATCTCCCCCTCCCCCACAGTCTCTCCCTAGCTGCTTCCTCCACCTGTTATCAGGAAAGGAGAGGAGGGATGTAATTAGCCCTGGCCCAATCTTTTACAAAATAATGACTATCTCTCAGGTTCATTCAGCTTCCAAGAACTATTCACAAGTCAATCTCTGTTTCCCCCACCCATTTATTCCCCCAGCCATGTGTTCTCCTTCAACAGAATTCTTCTTCCCCCACCCCACTGCCCATAACCTGTTTTACCAGGATGCAAGCCCCCCCTTTCTTCCGGTAACCTTGAGACAGTATTTAAGTTTCTGCAACTCATGGGAAGTTAGGTCTTCATTGGAAGGCTCCTGTGTATACACATTAAATAACATTTGTATGCCTTTTCTCCTGTAAATCAATTTTGCCTCATGCCAGTGATTTTTCAGCGAACCTTTAGGGGGGCAATGGCCATGGTCCCCACAAGAGAGATGAATGTCATACTGAGTTCATGAACTTTATTCATTTTTATGAGCTTCCTTTACCCACAAGCAACAGGGACTCAACAGCACCCTGCTCCGTTTGGACATGCTTTTATTTTACACTCATGCATTTGCAACTCTTGTCTAATTTTAATCCCCCTCCTCTGAAAAGCAGAACAGCTGTTAGTCCCAGCTTCCTGGCTGTTCTCCCAGCTTCCGCTTCCTTCCTGTCCTTCTACTCCAGACCTCTGTTATTTCTCTTAAAGCAAGTTTTCAAAACATCAGGATAGATAAAGATCTGAGGATCATACCTCTCGTATACTCCTTACGCACAATGTTGTGGGTTTTTTTGTTTTTTTTTTTTTTTTGGTCTTGGATCCCATATCCCTAACAATGAAACTGTGCCAAGAATCTACTTCGAAAGTCAAGCCAAGATATATCCCTGTGTGACTAACAGCAGATAAACAGCTTTCAGTTTAATCCTAATGAGAATGAGCAAATGGACACTGATACTTGGTTTAGAATTTCACTAACGTAATCCCTTTCCCATGCAGTGATACTCTTCTGTGACCTATTTGTGTGAGTGTGAGTGTTTGTGTAGAGACACAGTAATCCCCTCTTATCTCCGGGGGAACCATTCCAAGACACCCAGTGGATAGTACCAACCCTATAGATACTATGTTTTTCCTATACATACACACCCATAACAAAGTTGAATTTATAAATTAGGCACAGTAAGAGATCAACAACAATAAAATACAACAATTATAGCAATATACTGTAATAAAAGTTGTGAATGTGGTCTCTTTCTCGCATAACATCTTACTGTACTTCACTCACTTACTCTTCATCCTTAGTTGACCACAGGTAACTGATACCACATAAAGCAAAATCTTGACTAATTCTCCTGCATTTATTCTCCTGGAACATGAGGCTTTTAATTCTGGTGGTATTTAGAAACTTCTAGAAAATCAATGTGAACATTCAAGTGAAAGGAAGCATATGTCAACTTGACTTTGATGAAATCAGAAGTGCATTGGAGGATTTCCACTCTCTCGAAGATCACCTCCTTTAACCAAAATCATAACGCAAACACTAGGCAAACGTGGGGGGAATTTAATCCAAGTGCTTTCACCCTTAGCCTACTTCACTGGACTCCAGTCTTGCATTCTAACTCAGAATGGTCAAGGCTCAGTTCTAGGGTTAAGATGTGGGTAGACACAAAGGGTCAACTTGAGTCCAGTGCCAGTTCAAAACATTCAATTTGGGCTTGAGTCAATTACTAGTGTGGAGAAGTTGACCAGTTACAAGAAAGTGTTAGAATTAAATAAGAATTTGTGTGGTGGGAAACTTATGTGGAGCCCAGAATATGGAACTGGGAATCAGAATCAACTGTTCAGTTAAAAGATCCTAGATGTGTGAGTGGATTGCCTGAGCCCGCGGGTTTGAGACCTGCCTGGGCAACTTGGCGAGACCTCATCTAATCAAAAAATTAGCCAGGTGTGGTAGCGCGCTCCTGTAGTTCCAGCTACTCAGAAGGCTGAGGCGGAAGGATCACCGGAGCCCAGCAGGTTGAGGCTGCAGTGGCCGGAAGCGGCCACTGCACTCCAGTCTGGGTGATAGAGTGAGACTCCAACTCAAAAATAAAAAAAAAGATTCTAGATGTGAGACTCCTTCAGCAAATCCAAACCAAGGTTGGTTGGACCAGGGACGATCTATGGGACAGCTAGCTAATATTTCAGTTTGGAGATAGAATTAGAAGGACTCACAACTCTGCATACTTGGTAAATTGATTCTTTTCTGAATTATAAAGTTAGTTTGATGGGAGAATGACAAAGTGAACAATTCAAAGAAACACCAAGAAATCACCAACAAAAGGGACTTTGGGAAATGTGAAACATCTGATAAATTACTGGACATTCTAGAAAGTTTATTTTATGTTGCCAACCCCGAAAAAGAACATTTTTAAAATTCAGAGTTTATTATCTCTCTCTGGGGTCCTGGTTTGTGGGCAATGGTGAAGAAGGGGTGGTTTGGGAACTAAAGGATTCATAGGATGTAAAAATTATTCACACACACAAAATCATCCCTCCCCCCCCCACACACACAAGGTCAGTGTGGGCCACAGAGAGACTCAGGAATCATAAGAGCTGTGAAGAATAAAGTACAAAGAATAAGGAGCATGAAGTACATGAAGAATTATTTTTCTCTAGTTAGCCTGACCCCTGTTGGCTTTTCATTAAGAAGAATTCTTAGTTACTAGTGTTTTCCTGGAAGATGAATGTTTTTTTCCATTACATTCTTTTATGTTCTTTTATGTTATCCAAAAGTCCCAAGAAAAGAAAAATGATATACATTTGTGGGATTAGACTTCAGAAAGTTCAGCAAAAAATATTTTCAGATCTCAGATCTTCCAATAACATTCCAGTTTTATCTCAGACCTACAAGGCTATAACTTTTATGTGCAGAAAAGGTTACGTGAGTTGTCCAGTGAATGGCAATTTTTAAGACTCTGTCAGTTTTTATATACTTGCTTTCTACACACTCAGTTTTTATTTTTATGTATGTAGAGATGGGGTCTCACGATGTTGCCCAGGCTGGTCTTAAACTTCTGGCCTCAGGCTGTCCTTCTGTCTTGGTCTCCAAAGTACTGGGATTACAGATGTGAGCCACCATGCCTGGCCTCACATTCCATTTTTAGTTGAGTCTCTTGAGTGTATATTTATAGCCTCTGGAATAGTGATAGTTTTGCCTTCTCCTAATTTTTACCTTTTTTTTTTTTCTTGTCTAGTTGTGCTGCCGAACACCTCCAGTACAATAAAATAAAGAAGAAGAAGTAGAAGAAAAAAAGACCCTGGATCCACTTGGCTTTTTTTATTGCAAGGAAACTTGAGTGAGTTTATCATAAGGCTGTGCCTGAGATGGCCCTAGAGTGGAAACACTGTCAGGAGAGAAGAGCTCTGGGGATGTTCCCAGATCTGTAAAGGAACAAGCCCACCAGTGGTAGAAATTGCTAGCAAAGAGAATCCTTATTGATCCACAGGGTTGGCCCAGTCTTGGGACTTCAGATACGTTGCTGGTGCGAGCACCATTTGCAGCCATTAGCGTGGGTGGGTGCTGTTGATTAGGTTTCCTCCTACTGGTATTTCATCTCTACAGTAAAAAGTCAAAAACTAGCCGGGCATGGTAGTGCACGCCTGTAGTTCCAGCTACTTGGAAGGCTGAGGCGGAAGGATCGCCGGAGCCCAGCAGGTCGAGCCTGTGGTGGCCAGGAGTGGCCACTGCACTCCAGTCTGGGTGACAGAGTGTGACTCCAACTCAAAAAAAACCAAAACAAAACGCAAACTAAAAAATTTCTAGTGAATTCTTCGTACTCATTTCCTGCTGCATCTGACTTAGGTAAGCAAAGGCTTATGTCCTGTCTCTCTCTGTAGATGCTTGTCTATCCTTCAATGTTACATTAGTTGTTTGCCCCGTGACCTCAAAGAGGGTTTGAACTTGCTGTCTGTCTGTCTTTTTGATGTTGTAAGGGTGGAAGCAATGCCTTTTTTCTAGCTCCCTACATTTCTGAGACAAAACTAACCAAATGGAATTGTTTTGTCTCTGGGTCTCTGCCTTGGGACTGCCAAGTTATGGAGGGCAGGAGTTGTGGCTCCTCTTTGTATTCCCAAGTCTGGTCTGGTACTAAGTGCATAGTAGTTGCTCAGAAAAAAATGCCTGGGGCTTTTTGCTGCATTTTCTTTTTTTTGAGTTGGCGTCTCACTCTGTCACCCAGGCTGGAGTGCAGTGGCACGCTCACAGCCACTGAAGTAGCGACCTGCTGGGTTCCAGCGATCCTTCCGCCTCAGCCTTCCAAGTAGCCGGAATTACAGGCATGTGCTACCATGCCCGTCTGATTTTTTATTTATTTATTTATTGTAGAGGTGAGGTCTTGCTGCCCAGGCGGGTCTCGAACACGCGGGCTCAGGCAATTCACTCACCTCAGCCTCCCAAAGGCGCAGGATTACAGGCTGAGCCACCGAGCCTGGCTCTCTGGGTGATTTTATTTGAAAACAACAGGCCTTACAGGAAAATGATATCTGCAACTTCTTCTCTTTGCCCTCTTAAGACAAATGCTGAGGCTTCAGGCTGTCACCCCTGGACACTCCTGGAGACAGTGACCTCAATTTCGCCTACTCCTGCTTTAAGCAAAAACCAGTGGCAATCAGTAAGCTAAAAAAAAAGAAAGAAAGAAAGACTTTCAAAATCAATCCCAGTGGTTTTCAACCTTGGCTGCACGTTGGAAGCACCTGGGAGTTCTCAAAACAAACAAACTTCAGACCAATTAAGTCAGAATCTCTGAAGGTGTGACTTTTTTGTTGTTATTGTTTTTTCCCCAGGTGATCCCCTGAGCCAACAATCTAGTAGAGAATCAACACTCTGGCCTTGGCTTGCTAGAGAGACTCTGCCCTCTATTTTCCTTATAAAATGAACATAACCTCAAGTACAAGCTTTTTGGGAGTAAGGCATTTTTCTCTCTCTTAGCACCCTCCACCCAAACCATGTGTGCCCTCTCCACATGTGAGCGTGAAGGCTGAGATGGGTGTGTGTCAGTTCTGGGCACACAGCCACGGAGCTGACTGCTATCTAATGGTCAGTCTTGGGTGTACCAGAAAATGGTCTGTAACACCCCGAGGCAGAGAGGGTCCTTCTCACATTTGGTCTTTGGGTTTCTAGAGCAAAGAAAATGTGTGCATTCTGAAACTGCTCATTAACCCGGATTCTGTGTCAGGGAGAGGTGGAGAGAAGGTTCTGACAAGTAAGGCATTTACTGGAAAATGAGTTTTCACTTTTAATAAACGTCCAGCCTATTGACTTCGCAATCCAGTCAGCTTTGAGGCAGGTGAACTAGGTCATTGTTTCTGCTAAACTTTTTCAGAGCAAAAGCAGCTCTCCTGTCAAAGAGCAGATCAGGAAACCTTTGCAGAAGCTGAAGGACCCATTAGCAAGTTCTCCAGCCCTTTCCCCTTGACAGTACCCAGCGGGCTCAGGTTAAGGAGAAATGCAGCTTGGCGACTGAAACCACTTAGCATTCTTCCCCTTGCCCCAACAGCATCTAGGCCCTGCCCTGCTCCAGCTTCACCACCCAACTCCCCTTTCCTGCCTTGTGTCCCACAACCCCATGTAGCTCCATCATCTGTGTATCTTCATCTAACATCATCTTGTCCTATGTAGCTGATCCCCCGGGTCCCACCAGAGCCATCATGTGGTCCCACCATACCTCTGCAGCCTCACCTCCTACGGTCACATGCAGCTCTAACATCTGGTTCCCACCACCACCTCTTTGGCCTCTCTCTGTGCTTCTGCTAATCACAGGCAGGATTAATTTCTCTCTTCTTGGCCCCAATAGCAGTACTTTATATATACTGTATATTGATTCTAGAACTTTTCTCTTTTTATCGTAATTGTTTACTTGTAATCATTTCTCCTTCAGTAGGCTATATGTTTGCAATCTATTTCTTTTTTTTTGAGTCAGACTCTCACTCCATCTCCCAGACTGGAGGGCGGTGGCACACTCACGGTCACCCCAGCGTCGACTTGCTGGGCTCTGACAATTCTTCTGTCTCAGCCTTCCAAGTAGCCGGAACTATAGGCACATGCTACCACGTCCAACTAATTTTTTAAATTTTTTGTAGAGACGAGGTCTTGCAAAGTTGCCTGGGTTAGTCTCGAACCCACGGGCTCAGGCAATCCACTCACCTTGGCCTCCCAAAGTGCTGGGATTACAGGCTGAGCCACTGAGCCTGACCTCACAATCTATTTTTTACTCATTAAATAATATAGATCCAGAGCCTCAATGTACCTGACAACAGTAAGCTCCTAGTTAATGTTTACTGGTTTGATTTCAACACATGTTAAAATTGTCTTGGTTGATAGTTTGGAATTGGGTGGAGGAAAAGGGCAAGTCTAACTTTGAGGGCTACTGAGGAGCATCTGGGGAGCACATATGGGTGGAAGAGGTCATCATGACTGAATGGTGGGGTCTGCAAAGGTGAAGGGCTGTTGAGTGAAAGTGGCAGAGGATTGTCTAGCACTATTCATGGGAATAGAATGTGAGCCACAGGTCGGGCTCAGTGGCTCAGCCTGTAATCCCAGCACTTAGGGAGGCCGAGGTGAGTGGATTGCCTGAGCCCGCGGGTTTGAGACCCGCCTGGCCAACTTGGCAAGAC
>NW_007252940.1:74975-89405 GCF_000164805.1 Carlito syrichta
TGTGCTACCATGCCCGGCTGATTTTTTGATTTATTGTAGAGATGAGGTCTCGCTGCCCAGGTGGGTCTCGAACCCGCGGGCTCAGGCAATACATTTTTTTTAAAGTAAAAAATTGTGATCAATTTTACTAATATAATTTATTTAACTCAATAGAGTTGACCCTTAAACAACACAGGTCTGAGCTGTGCAGGTCCACTTATACGTAGATTTTCTTCCACCTCTGCCACCCCCAAGACAGCAAGACCAACTTCTCCTCCTTTTCCACCTCTTCCTCCTCAGCCCATTCAACATGAAGACAAGAATGAAAACCTTTATGATGATCCAATTCCACTTAATGAATAGTACCTATATTTTCTCTTTCTTATGATTCTTTTTTTTGTGTGTGTGTGTTGGAGTCTCACTCTGTCACCCAGACTGGAGTGCAGTGGCCGCTCCCGGCCATCGCAGCCTCAACCCACTGGGCTTCAGTGACCCTTCCTCCTCAGCCTTCCAAGTAGCCGGAATTACGGGCATGTGCTAACACGCCTGGCTGATTGTTGGATTTATTGTAGAGATGAGGTCTCGCTGCCCAGGCAGGTCTCGAACCCGCGGGCTCAGGCAATCCACTCACCTCAGCCTCCCAAAGGTGCGGGATTACAGGCTGAGCCACTGAGCCCGGCTTTGTGCAGATTTTCTACTGAGCAAAAGTCCATGCCCTTAACCCCCTCTGTTCAAGGGTCGACTCTCTATACAAAATATTATCATTTGAACATATAATCAATGTGAAAATTATCGAGGGATTTGATATTCTTCTATTTTTTTGTATGAAGTCTTTGGAATTTGTTATACATTTTATTTATACTTACCATTCATCTCAATTCAGACTAGACACATTTCAATTGCTCAAAAGCCACATGCAGCTCGTCTGCCACATTGGACTGCACAGTCTAGAGGCTGAAGTAGTGGATTGAAAGAAGGCCAACCTCTTTTTCTAGGCCTCGGGGCAGAATGGGAGGAAGCCAGGTCTGCCCCCAAAAGGCCCAGTCTTATGGGAAAGGGAGGGGCATGTCAGAGGAAAAGATTGCCACTATCACGGAGCTTGTGAGCCCGGTGCAGAGCAGCGTACCCTAGGGGCCAGGTGTGGGCCTGGTAGGGATGCCTAACTGGAAGGACAGAGCAGCAATTCCACAAGTTCAAGGCAAATGCAACATAACTTCCCTTTAAATGTGCCTCCCCACTTGATGCTGATTTTATACCACCCGTTTTTATTATCTGTGTTATTATGGGATAATAACTTTCAGGTGTTACAGATAAATGGCTTGACCAGCAATTTAGAGCAGCCATTAATCTTAGCCTCATGGCAGGCTAAAGAGGAAATTAGACAAGTTTAGGGAGATTTTCCTTTAGTACAACGAGGAGCATTCGAACGTCAGAAGCCGTTTGAAAGTGGGAGGAGGTAAGGCAGACCCTTAAGCCAGAAAGTTCAGCTCCTTGAAGATGGAATTTTCTGGAAAACTCAAGGGAAAAACCTGAACTAGCGCCTTCAAAAGGAAGCACCATTTTTTCAGGAAGATTTTCTCAAACAGTCTATTGCAAAATCATCAGCATTTAAGCCATTTAAGGAAAACGCTTTACAGCTGAGTTCTTTGTATTTTTCCTGTATTTCTTTCCTGACAAATAGCAAAGGTTTGTGGGAGCCAGGGAAAGTAAGAGATCTGGGGACCGGCCTCAGGGGTTGGGAGACCCCTGATCAGCAAATCTTTTTCAGGTGAAAGAGTAGAAGAAGGTTTTGTTTGGTCCTGTAGAACTGTAACAGCAAAACCCTAGGCCAGCTTAATCCAAAGATAGATAAACTCTTAGACTGGGGCAAAACAAAATGTGCACAAATTGACCATTTTGGCTGTTTGTATTGTTTACAAAAATTCATCCAACAATTAAAACAACACTTTGCATTTCTAGCTAATAACTGCCAAACAACTTTGTTGAAGTTATCAAAATATAGAATGACTCTGGATATTTGTAGCGAAGGAGATTTTTAAAAAATTTAAATTTATGTTCTGTCACCTTAATATTTTAAACCAAACCAAACAACCTCTATAATGTTTTAGATCTGAATGATTAGATCAACCCCTATCAGATTATCTCTAGTCCGTACCTATTTTTTTGATAGACTCCATATTTAAGAGCCAGATAAATATAAAATAGCTCATAAAATGGTGGACCACGGTGCAAATAGCAGCCTGAATGCTGATACTACAGTAAAGAGATGTACATGCCTTATAATATCTTCAAAAAATATTTTTTTTCTTTTTGAGTCAGAGTCTCAATCTATCACCCAGACTGAAGTGCGATGGCATGATCACAGGTCACTGCAGCCTCAACCTCCTGGGCTCAGGCAATTCTCTTGCCTCAGCCTTCCAAGTAGCTGTAAATACCAAGTAGCTAGTAGCGTGCACTACCACACTTGGCTATTTTTATATTTTTTGTAGCGATGAAGTCTCACTGTGTTGCTCAGGCTGGTCTCAAACTCCAAGCCTCAAGTCATCCTTCCACATAGGCCTCCCAAAGTGTTGGGATTACAGGCACACACCACCGACCACCGCACCTGGCCAATGAAACATTTTTTAAACTAGAGAAAAATATTTTTTAGTTCTTTAAATACACACTGAGCAATTGAAAGCACAGTACTGACAAGGAATGTTGCCAGATAAGAAACCAGAAAATGGGAGACTGACCTTGTAAGATTTAATGGCTACTTTTTTTTTTTTTTTTTGAATTGGAGTCTTACTCGGTTGCCCAGACTGGAGTGCAGTGGCTGCTCCCGGCCACCGCAGCCTCGACCTGCTGGGCTCCAGCGATCCTTCTGCCTCAGCCTTCCGAGTAGCTGGAACTACAGGCGTGCGCTACCACGCCCAGCTAATTTTTGATTTATTGTAGAGAGAAGGTCTCGCCAAGTTGCCCAGGCGGGTCTCGAACCCGTGGGCTCAGGCAATCCACTCACCTCAGCCTCCCAAAGTGCTGGGATTACAGGCTGAGCTACCGAGCCTGGCGTTAATGGCTGCTTTTTGAATAAAAACATGAAAAGATCTCTCCCCTCCCCTTTTCTGAATGGTGAAAACACAAAGACTCTTTTGTAAAAACTAGCCAATGTAGGCCGGTGTGGTGGCTCAAGCCTGTAATCCCAGTACTCTGGGAAGCCGAGGCAAGAGGATTGCCTGAGCCCAGGAGTTCAAGACCAGCCTGGGCAGCTTGGTGAGACCTTGTCTCTACAATAAATGAAAAAATTAGCCAGGCGTGGTAGCACGCACCTGTAGTTCCAGCTACTTGGAAGGCTGAGGCAGAAGGCTCGCCTGAGCCCAGCAGGTCGGTGCTGGGGTGGCTGTGAGCATGCCACTGTGCACTCCAGCCTGGGCGACAGAGTGAGACTCTGACTAAAAAAACAAAAACAAAAAAACTAGCCAATGTCAAGCTGGGCACAGTCTGTAATCCCAGCACTTTGGGAGGCCTAGGTGGGACGTTTGCTTGAGGTCAGGAGTTTGAGAACAGCATGAGCAACATGATAGAGACTCCAGCTTTACCAAAAAAAAAATTAGCTTAGTGTGTTGGCACGTGCCTGTAGTTCTAGCTACTCAGGAGGCTGAGGTGAGAGGATAGCTTGAGCCCAGGATTTGGAGGCTGCAGTGAGCCATGATGGTGTCACTGAACTCCACTCCACTTTGTCTCAAAAAAAAAAGGAAAAAGAGAAAGAAAAGAAATAGGCTGGCCAATGTCAGAACTCTACCCAAGGATGCAGCTGTTTAGGTATTATTGCCAACAAATTTCACAGACAAGTACTGCTCTCTTTCATGGAGACTAAAACGTCTCCTGGGTTTGTCATTAGAACTCACTGGGTACCTGAGCTTTTCCAGATTGTTATGAAATAGCTGGTGCTCCGACATGGGTCTTTGTGGCTGGCATTTAGGCACTAGTCGAGTTGCTTTATTATGCCCTTATCATTTTGGAAAAGCTGGCTTCCTTTCCTAGTTTGCACTCTGGGAAGTAGTGGGCTGGTTCTGCCCTCTGTTCCTGAGGTGATGTGGGGGACTGCTTCCATTATGTCCCTGTCATTGTTGTAATCCCCAAGACCTGCCACCAACTGGTTACCACTCGGGTTAGAGGCCACAAATGTTATTTACATTTCCAGATTCCTCTTGTGATTAATGTTGTGGAAAGCTTTTCCAGGGCTGTGGTTCCTGAAGGGAAGTTAATAGTATGGGTTGCAAAGCCATAACTCTGTACGTGGGAATCTATGAGAGGATTAGAATAGCTACGCTAATAAATCTGGCCTCTTTCTGTTTGTCACATCTGCCATGACTGGCTCCTTTGCTGACTGTTCATGACTCTTTCCAAAGTATCATTTTCAAAAAGTTAAAAACATGGCTCAGGTCAAAGATTTTATCCAATTGATTAATGATGGAATCAATGAGACAGTAAAGGTGTTTCGAAGAGCACTGGAGGAACTTTGTATTTATAGGCATTAAGAAAGAATGTTCCAATAAGATTGCGAGGTTAGATATAAAACTGCTCAATGTTTTACAGGACAATAAAACTATAACCTTTGGGGAAATGATTTACATTTCTATCAGACATAATATACAAGTCAACACATCATAAAGTCTGGGATCTTTTTTTTCTTTTTCTTTTTTTTTTGAGTTGGAGTCTCACTCTGTCACCCAGACTGGAGTGCAGTGGCCGCTCCCGGCCACCGCAGCCTCACCTGCTGGGCTCCGACCATCCTTCCACCTCAGCCTTCCAAGTAGCTGGAACTACAGGCACGCTACCACGCCTGGCTGATTTTTTATTTATTGTAGCGATAAGGTCTCGCCAAGTTGCCCAGGCGGGTCTCGAACCCGTGGGCTCAGGTAATCCACTCACCTCGGCCTCCCAAAGCGCGGGATTACAGGCTCAGCCACCAAGCCCGGCTAAAACATTATACTTTTAAAACACATCTAATTTCCTGAGAGACAGGAAATAATTTAATGAGAATTCAAACAATGAATGTAACAAGATCGTTACTAGCAAAGAAGGTCATCTTTTTCACTTTTTTTTTTTTTATTATTGTAGAGATGAGGTCTCGCCAAGTTGCTCAGGCGGGTCTCGAACCCGCGGGCTCAGGCAATCCATTCACCTCGGCCTCCCAAAGCACGGGATTATAAACTGAGCCACCGAGCCCGGCCGAAATGTTAATTTTTAACGGGCTAGAGACCAATTGAGAGGAAATAGAATAATAGAAACAAAGGTGAAAAGCTGGGGTTTGGAGTCAGGCTCAGGGTTGGGGAAACTGAGAAGAGAGAAGGAGGGGAGAGGAGAGGAGAGGAGTGAGTTAGAGTGTGACCTCCAGAAACTATGTGACCTTGAACAGTTAGAACTGAAGCTGAAGGAAGGCTCCGGAAGTGGAAGAAAACCCTTGGGTGTGGAGACAGGGGTCACGAGGAGCAGGAAATTCAGAAAGAGAAGAACTGTCTAGAGTTCAAGGACAGCCTGTTGTAAGAACTAGCCAGAAAAGGACCTACAAAAAAGTGACATTACCAAGGGGACTGGAGTGATGGGAGCAGTCCTCTCTTGCCTAGGCAGAGTATTATATCTTTGTCATTTTTTAGAATTGCTGCTGCCTGGTGATAATCAAAAGCAGACTGACTCTTAGCTTCACTATCATGTGGAAATAAATGAAGACCACTCAAAAGAGAACAAACCGAGATTCTTTATTCAGAGCAAGGGATTCAGCCATCATCACTCACCTTTGGCAGAGACTTCAAGGCAGGCTGAGAAGAGAGCTTTATGGCAGAAACAAGGCTCCAAGTATGCTCTGATTGGAGGTTGTTGACATGGGGGAGCTGGAGATGGGGTAATTAGAAGTGGGGTATCTTATGTGATTGGTTTGGGGAGTACATTTGGTTTTCTCTGGTTGGTCATGAGTTGGAAGTGGAGGCAAAGCAGGGAGGCTGGCCAAGTCACTGTCACTGACCAAGTCCTGTCCATTCTGGGCAGAGGTTGTGGGCCAGAATTCTGTTGTTGTCTATGGTCTGGCATTGTTCATTGGTACCTTTAGTTTCTCAATTGTTTCTAAATAGCCTACTTGCATCCCTCTATTGCCTGTACCCTGGTGGATGACTCTCTTGGGAGGCCGCAGCTACAAGGAGATCTGATTATAGTTGTATTAAACTTGGACTGAATATGGATCCATGTAAAAAAGAGAGATTAGATTTATCTGGGCATCTTGGCTATGAAGACACTCAAACTCTGACACAGAACCTGGGTTCTGGTGCTGCATAGACTGAACTAAAGTATTCCTATATCATAGTTTCTTGCACTTTCAAATTGTAATTCTCAGTAACTCTCCAACTTGCACATTACTATCACAATCACAACCAATTTCATGAGAATCTCTGTGCCTGGACCCCACATATCAGTAATTTTGTACAACTCCCCAGATGACTCCCCAGGTGCAGGAGGTTTGGGAATGAGTGCTCTTACCCTTGCTGTTCAGAGTGTGGTTCCCCAATCACTAGCAACATCTTTATCACATGAGAGCTTGTTAGATTTGCAGAGTCCTGGGCTGCGCTCTCTAGCTATGGAATTGGAATCTGCATTTTTTTTTTTTTTTTTTTTTTTTTGAGTTGGAGTCTCACTCTGTCACCCAGACTGGAGTGCAATGGCCGCTCCCGGCCACCGCAGCCTCGACCTGCTGGGCTCCGGCGATCCTTCTACCTCAGCCTTCCAAGTAGCTGGAACTACAGGTGCGCGCTACCACGCCTGGCTAATTTTGATTTATGGTAGAGATGAGGTCTCGCCAAGTTGCCCAGGCAGATCTCGAACCCGCAGGCTTGGAATCTGCATTTTTAAAAAATTATTTTATTTTATTTTTAAAATGTGGGGTATAAATGAGGGTTAGGTACATATGTGGTCATCATACAGGTAAAGTGTGGGTACCCTTATTAATGTTATGTAACCCCCAGGCAGTGTTCCACTACTGCCAATCCCTTTCTTATAGTATTATGATAAATGTTCAGGATCCACTTATGAGTGAGAACATATGGTACTCAGATCTTTGTTTCTGTGATACATCACTGAGTATTATAAACTCTAGTTCCATCCAGGTTGTTGCAAAGTTCATAATTTTGTTTTTCTTCATGGCTGCAAATTATTCTATTCTATCACGTAAATGTACCACATTTTCTTTATTCAGTTCACTTTCAATGGGTAGCACGGTTGGTTCCACGTGACTAATGCTGCAATAAAGATGCATATGTAGGTATCTTTATTATAGAGTTATTTGAGTTCCTCCAGGTATATTCCCAGAGGGGGATTGTTGGGTCATATGGAAGGTCAATTTTCAGATTTTTTAGAAATCACCACACTGTTTTCCACAGAGGTTGTACTAGTTTACACTCCCACCAACAGTGTAGAAGTGTTCCTTTTTCACCACATCCTCTCCAGCATCTGTTGTATTTTGAGTTATTGATGATGGCCATCCTGACTGGAGTTAGGTGGGAGCTTAGTTAAAATGCAGATTCTGATGGAGTGAGGTGGTTCAAGCCTGTAATCCCAGCACTTTGGGAGACTGAGGTGAAAGGATTGCCTGAGCTCAGGGGTTTGAGACCAGCCTGAGCAACTTGGTAAGACCTCATCTCTACAATAAATAAAAAAACAAGCCCGGTGTGGTAGCACGTGCCTGTAGTTCCAAGAGTAACCCTTCCCCCCAGTTTGCCTTTTCCCAGGAAAATCTTTTAGAGTGAAGAGCCAGAGGATATTCCTTTAAGTTACCCAAACTCTTGAAGTTTGACAAATAAGCTAGTGCCAATAAAAATATAATAACGACAACAATCACAATCACATGGCTAATATTTTTTTTTTTTTGAGTTGGAGTCTCACTCTGTTGCCCAGACTGGAGTGCAGTGGCCACTCCCAGCCACTGCAGCCTCGACCTGCTGGGCTCCAGCGATCCTTCTGCCTCAGCCTTCCAAGTAGCTGGAACTACAGGAACGCACCACCACACCCGGCTAATTTTATTTATTTATTTATTGTAGAGATGAGGTCTCACCAAGTTGCCCAGGTGGGTCTCGAACCCGCGGGCTCAGGCAATCCACTCACCTCAGCCTCCCAAGGCACGGGATTACAGGCTGAGCCACCAAGCCCGGCTCACATGGCTAGTATTTACTGCTGTCTCCTTTCCAGGCACTCTGCTGAGCACTTTATATATGTTACTTCATTTCCTCCTCACTGCAATGCTAAGGGATGGTGTACAATGTTTCTCTCCAATTTTGGATGACATAATTAAGGTGCAGATACATTAATTAGGTTCTCCAAGGTCATGTATCCAGTAAAAGGTGTGGCCAGGACTTGAATTTGTGGTTTCTTACTCTAAAAGCCTTTCTGTATTTCAAAAAGGGGGTTTCCAGAATGTCTTCGTATCTGCAATAGTGCCTTGAATGTAATATGTGTTCAATATGTATTTCTGCACCCTGGCACCTGGTCTCTACAAAAAATAAAAAGTAGCTGAGTGTGGCGGCATGCACCTGAAGTCCCAGTTACTTGGGAGGCTGAGGCGGGAGGATCAACTAAGCCCAAGAAGTCAGGGCTGTGGTGAACCATGATCATGCCACTGCATTCCATCCTGTGGGGCAGAGTGAGACTTCCTGACTCAAAAAACAAAAACAAAACAAAACAAAACAAAAACCCAACCAACCAAACCAAAAAACACCCCCAAGAAAACTAACATATGTTTCTGGCGAATTGATTGAAAGTTTAACAAATTCAAGCAAAAAAGGGAATTAACAAATACTTTTAGAAGGTCCTCCCTTTGTTTCTATTCAATATTTATCTTCCCAAAGATTATTCTCTTTGGCCATATTCCTCTTTGCTTCCCTTAGGTAAAGGTGCATGAAGTTATACAATGATCGTATCACTCCAAAATAACTATGCAAGTTGGGAGCAAGTATGGACAGAAATCTTCACTCTTTTTAAAAAATTTATTTATGTAAGAAAGCAGGATTTATTGAGAGGACATAAAAGCTTCCACAGTGGGATGAGACCCGAAGGGGTTGCCCCAAATCTTCACTCTTTATCACGAAGTACTGGTAGTGGAAACGTACTGGCTCTTGTCACAGGGGTTAATTTTGAAATTTCATCATCTATTTCACCAAGGTATCTAAAAAAACTTCATGGAGAACAACCATTCACTAGATCAATTGAGGAAGTGAGTGTGAATACAAACTTAAAAATGTATTTTTTACACCTGGACGACCAGATAAGCTAAACAAGCCCAAGGTCACAGAGCAAGCCCTTGGAAGAATGCAGAAAACAGAGCCACATTTTCCACTTGAAACTTCCAGTTTAACTATTGGACAATCCCCGCCAATTCTTCCATTTCAATATGTCCTTTCTTAAGGAAAAGTTATGCCATAAAGACAGCTGTTTATAAATGAGAGGAGGGAAAACACTTCAGAGGAAAGAATATCTCAAACAGGTCTGGCAGTGACAATTTTCCTGATTCAAACAGTGAATGATTTTTGTATTTCCACATGAGTGACCACGTTCAGCAATACGTGATTGCCAAACACCTGGCGTGTGTCACAAACTCTTAGCTAAAAACAGAGCCATGGGAATAGAGAGCCCATCTGTGATCTTGGGCTTAAGAAGGGTTGAAGTCAGTAATCAAAACGATTCTGTCTAGATGTTCTTTTCCAAAAACTATGCACTTACAGGTCTCTTTCCACTTAAGTAGCTTGAGTGTGTGTAGGTGCTCTGCAAGACCTAAGTGGCCATTGTTGTCAAATTCAATCTAATCTTCAGAAGCAACTTAGTAATGAGCCAAATGAACAATCTGATCATTCCATTTTGTGGTGCACATCACAAGAACAACTGGTTATGTGCCAATGAACAGCTTAGATATATGACAGAGGCAGGGCAATGGCGAGCTGGTGCTGGCCCAATTTTCCCTCTATCTGGAAAATCACAGGGCAGACAAGCAGACTTGAAAAAAGTCTTACATACAGGCACAAGCAAGGGAAGGGGGGAAAGGAATAAGAGAATAAAGAGGTGAGAGATGTAACTGCATCAGAAGTTTCTCGATCAATCAAAGCAGATGGCTTTGTGGGCCATGTAAACTCTGTCACAACTACTCAACTCTACAGGTATCAGGTGAAAGCAGCCACAGATAATGCGTAAAGAAATTGATGTGCCTATGCTCCAATAAAACTTTACTTACAAAAAAACATGGGTGGCTGAATTTTCCCTGTAGGCTATAATTTGCCTGCCAATGAATTTGAGGGGTAAGCATCCAAACATGACTTTACCTTGATCTTGTACTTTAGAACTGCAGGTGTCATGGTCTAAGCTAGGATTTCTTTCCTTCTCAACACATCACAGAAAGTAGGTGCTTTCAAAATCTTTTTTTTAAAGCAGTTAGGCAGATTTGCACAAAATGAGCACACCCATGTAGCAAGCACACGAATTTCAAAATAGAAAACTACTATTACCAGCCCCTCAGAAGCTCAACATTATGTTTGTGAAACACATCCCTGCCACTGTGTGTAGTTGCAGTTTATCAGATTCTATTGCTATAAAGTGCTGCATTGTGTGAATATCCCACAGTGGATTTATTCATTCTCATATTGTGTTGGGCAGCCAATAGTTTTTCTATTATGAATAGTGCTGCTATAAAAACTCTAATCCATGTCTTTAAGTAAGTAGAGAATCAGGTGGGACTTAATGATGAGAAAACAGTTTGAGAACTGCATTGCTAGGTGATTCCACCTCTGTGAGAATATCACATAGTGTACTTACATAAACCTAGATGGAGTAGCCTCCTATACCCACAGGCTGTATGGCATAGCCTATTGCCCCTAGGCTACAAACCTATATGGCATGTGACTGTACTGAATGCTGTAGGCAATTGGAACACAGTAATGAGTACTTGTGTATCTAAACATGGAAAATGTAGTAGAAATATGGTGTAATAATTTTATGGGACCCACATAATATATGCAGCCCATAGTTGACCCGAATATCATTCTGCAGCACATGACTATATGTACAAATATGGTTAGGTCTGTGTCTAAGAGTGGAAAAGCATTGCTGGGGTAGCTTTAGTAGACAGCTCCAAACTGTTCTTCAAAGAGGTAGACCCCACTGTAGCACATGAGAGTTCCAGATTCTCCACACTTTTGCTCAACGGTATTTTTCATCTTTCTCATTACAGCCATTCAGGTGGGTGTGTGGTGGCATCTCATTGTGGTTTTTATTCTCATTTCCCTGACAGCAAATGAAGTTGAGCAACTTTCATGCTATTTATTGGCCATTTGGATATTATTGTTTTGTGAAGTGTCTATTCAAGTCTCATCCATCTTTCTGTTGTGTTGTTTGCCCTTATTGATTCTAAGCAGAGTCCACCTCCACCTGTACATTTTAGTCATATTGCTGTATAATAGTTTGCTTAAAACGTAATAGCTTAAAATAGCAATAAACATTTAGTCTCTCTCATGTGTCCTGTGGGTCAGAAATTTCAGAACAGTTGATTTGGCTGGTTCTGGCTCAAGATCTCTCAGGAGATTGACAGAGGTCAGTTGATGCTATAGTCACTTCCAAGATGGTGCACCCACATGGCTTGTAAGTTGGTGCTGGCTGTTGGTAGGAGGCCTCAGTTCCTTTCCCACATGGTTCCCTTCAAAGGACTGCTTAAGCATCCTTATTACATGGTGGTTGGCTTCCCTAAGAGTGAGAAATCTAGGAAAGTCAGTAGGCAGGATGCCCTTTGTGTGCTAGCCTAGGAAGTCATATAGCCTCACCTCTGCCATATTCCATTGACCACACAGAACAGCCCTGATTCAATGTGGGACAGAACAGAACACACGTGAGCATCAACATCATGAAGAGAGAATTCTTGGAAACTGTTTGTCAGGGTTCTTCAGAGGGACAGGGCCGAAGGATATGAAAGGGGAATTATTAGAGAGAATTGGCTCGGATTATCACAAAGGTGAATTCCCATGATAGGCTGTCTTCAAGCTGTAGAACCAACAAAGCCAGGAACATGTTTCAGTCCAAGTCCAAAAGCCTCAGAACTAGGGAAGCCAACAGCACAGCCCCTTATCTGAGGCTGAAGGCCTGACAGCCTTCCAGAGGCTGCTGATGCAAGTCCCAAAGTCCAAGGTGAAAAATCTAGGGTCTGGTGTCCAAGGACAGAAGGGAGAGAGATAGCAAGAGTCAGTTGAGTAACCTCCTTCTTCAACCGGCTTTGTCCTGGCCGAGCCTCCTGCCCACTGGATGGTACACACCCACATTGAGGGTGGGTCTTTCTCAGTTCATTGACTCACAGGTCAATCTCCTCTGGAAATATCCTTACAGATATGTCCAGAAACCACGCTTCACCAGTCATCTAGGTATCTTTCAGTCCAGTCAAGTTGACACCTAATTTTAACCAGCAGGTAGCAATCTTGAAGCCTGGCTACCACATGAGTCCTTTGTCATAAGAAGTCATTTTTGGAGAAGAAAAAAATAAAGGAAAGAATGAAAAAGAAATCCTTTGGGATGTGACTTCAATCATGCTAAAATGCTTTCCCTTCTCATCTGACTACTTAGCTATTCTTCAAGACTCAATTCTAGTCCCCAGTGCACCGACTTCTCTGTGGTTCCATATTTATGTACTCAGACATGCAGGGTGACACGAGACACTGCCGGCCAACTGAGAGAGTTTTCAGGATCCCCAGAGGTAGCTGGTCTCCTGCGATATTCTGTTCTACTAAGTCATGCCTGCAATCCTGCTTTAGTGCTGTTTTAATTAAGATTTTAATCCTCTTTTAAAGCAACCATATTTGGGAGGAGGGTGTAATGGTATGAATCATTTATCCCTTAGTTATTAAAGGGTCATCCAAGAGATGGTTTTCAGTTCAGGAAGAGGCACCCGGCACCTGAGCTGATAAGAAGATAAAGAATTTCTCAGCTGGATAAAGGGAACCTGGCACTAGGGCTGAGCCTTAAGGGGAGCAAAGAGAGGTGCCTTGGGGTAAAATGTAAGGAAGCACTTGCTCTCAGTCATGAAGGTACAGGGCCAGCATCTGAGAGTAAGTGCCTTTTTATTTGTAATTTATTTTTATTTAACTCACTGCAGGCTCCACCTCTTGGGCTCAAAAGATCCTCCCATCTCAATCATGCTAATAATCCCAAGGATAACAAGTTTAGGTTAAATGGCATGCTATTACCATTTTTCAGTAATTTCATATGGTTCGCTTAATGTCATTCACTGATTGACTAATTGTCAGGCGCTTTGATCCTCTCAACAACCTCTGTAAAATATTCATCCTCATCCTCTCAACAACCTCTGCAAAATATTCATCCTCATCCTCTCAACAACCTCTGCAAAATAGGCATCATCGCCATTTATAGCTAAGAAAAATTAGGCTTATCAAAGCCACAAAATTCACCCAAGAGATAATATGAAATAATGTCAGAAATCCAAAGTAGGCTGATTTAAGTCCCACACTCAAGGCTTTTTCCCTCTCACCCTGCTGGATATGTCTACAGGAAGATAGAATTTGACAGCTATGGGTGTGGTGTAACTTGAAACCATGTGAGCAGAGGTTTATTATATTAGCAATGACCGGCACTGACCCACATTATGCAAACATATTCATGCCATCTCTTAAGTGAAGCGTAAACATTTAAGTGTTTGCAGAAGATGGCGTGGGCAGAGGGATCTAATAAAAAATTTTCATCAATGACTATCTACAGTTGCAAGAGATCTTATAGATGGGACAGGGTGGATCTGTGTCCACAGAGAGCCGCAAAATCTTTCAGTAGAAATTTCTGTTTCAGGGCTAGTGAGGCAATCTAGTCCTTGTCCGTTTCCTGTGAAAAGGGAGGGTTTTGTTTTGTTTTGGTTTTTGTTTTGTAACTTGACTACTGTGAAATTCCATTTTGAGTATCAAGAGCTACTGCAAGTTTTAGCCTGAAAGAAAAGGAATGACATTTTTCAGTGGAATCGCTATCCTTTGCCTTTTAGAGCGAGTCCTGTGAAAGTGTAGGTCAAAATTGCCAAGCGTTGGAAAGTGTGGGTCAAAATTGCCGGGTCAGAAAATTTTTTCTGCAAAGGGCCAGACAGTAATTACTTTAGGCTTTGCCAGCGATAAAGTCTCTGTTGCACTACTCAACACTATGAAAGCAACAATAGAAAATATGTAAGCAGGGCATGGTGGTTCGTACTTGTAATCCCAATACTTTGGGAGGTTGAGACAGGAGGATTCCTTGAAGCCTAGAGTTTGAGACCTGCCTGGGCAACATAGTGAGACCTTGCCCCTACAAAAACATTAACAAATTAGTCAGGTGTGGTGACATGCACCTGTAGTTTCAGCTGCTCGGGAGGCTGAGGTGAAAGTATCTTTTTTTTTTTGAGTTGGAGTCTCACTCTGTTGCCCATAC
>NW_007252940.1:89587-112218 GCF_000164805.1 Carlito syrichta
TTTTTGATTTATTGTAGAGATGAGGTCTTGCTGCCCAGGCGGGTCTCGAACCCGCGGGCTCAGGCAATCCACTCACCTCAGCCTCCCAAAGGTGAAAGTATCTTTTGAGTTCAGAAGTTCTGGGCTCTGTAAGCTATGATCATGCCGCTGCACTCCAGTCTAGGTGACAGAGAAAATTTAAAAAAAAAGAAAAAAGAAGAAGAAGAGAAAGAAAATATGTACATAAATCAGTGTGACTGTGTTCCAATAAAACTTCATTTACAAAAATGAGTTATAGACTAGATATGGCCTGTAGGCCACAGTTTGCTAACCCCTGGTCTAGAAGCAGCAATTACATGTAATTTTGTATCTTCCTTTACTCTTTAATATTTTGAGTTTTTTGTTTGTTTTGTTTTTTCTTTTTTTAACAGGTTTTTAAATCTTAAAATGATGAGGATTTAAAAATCTTAGCGCAAAACTTCTTTGAAGGACAGAAAAATGTTTTGGCCACAGCACACACAATTTAAAGGGCCAGCTGTTTTCACTCTGCATCGCTAGATGGAAGAGCCATCCGGTCTCATAACAAGTTCCAGGCTTCAATTTGGTATTTCAAAAATAGAACTTGTTGCTGGAACATATCTATCTCTAAGAATTTGGAGGGGATGCTAAATAAATACCATGGGCCAAATATGTCGTGTGTCCAATGCTATTATTAGGTAATATACGAGCAGCTTTATGTGCATAGCTATTTGAACTTGTGTATGTAAATAAGAACATTGTTTATGGGAAATGAATGCTGAAAAAATAAATAAATGAATGAATAATGTAACTAAACCTGAATGTACTAAAGGATACATGTGTGTGGTGCGGGGTGTGTGTGTGTTGATTCACACTAGCATTGTGATCATTGTCACAGACTTTGATTCCAGATCTGATTTCCCTATTGAACCTTAGGCAAATCTTTTGGCCCATATCATAGTTCCTTTCTCATCTATAAACTAAAGAGGTTACTTGAGATCAGAGAGTTGCAAACCTAGATGCCTCCAAGGGCCAGGATGATAAAATAACGACTAAGCCCAGTATAAGACAACAGATGTTAAACTGATTGTACTGTAATCTGCTTTCTTGTTCTGCCTGTTAGAACACAGCAGAGGATAAGCAATACTACTTGCAAAGTTCATCTTTAGCCCATGGGTTACCAGCCTGTGACCCTAGGAACTAAAATAGGGTTTCTCCACTTCTGCACTATTGACATTTTGAGTCAGAAAATTTGTTTGGGAGTTGTTCTATGCATTATAAGACATTTAGCAGCATCCCTGGCTACTACTTACTAGATGCCAGTAGTACCCACCCCACCCTTCAAAAAACGAAATAAAAAATGTCTCCAGACATTGCTAACTCTCCCATAAGGGGCAAAACCATCCCTGGGCTAAAACCGCTCTTGAGGTTACTCTGCAAACATGGGTTTTGAGGCATGGGCTACATCAGTGCTACAAAGTGTGGTCCCCAACCAACAGCATAAGCATTGCTTGGGAGCTTGTTAGAAATGCATGTGCAGCCGGGCTCGGTGGCTCAGCCTGTAATCCTGGGCCTTTGGGAGGCTGAGGTGAATGGATTGCCTGAGCCCGCGGGTTCAAGACCCGCCTGGGCAACTTGGCGAGACCTCATCTCTACAATAAATCAAAAAATTAGCCGGGCATGGTAGCGTGCACCTGTAGTTCCAGCTACTCGGAAGGCTGAGGCGGAAGGATCGCCGGAGCCCAGCAGGTCGAGGCTGCGGTGACCGGGAGCGATCACTGTACTCCAGTGTGGGCGACAGAGTGAGACCCAACTCAAAAAAAAAAAAAAAAAGAAAGAAAGAAAATAAATGCATGTGCATGGGTCCCACCTACTGATGCAGACTCTGTTGGGAATGGGGCCCAGGACTCAGTGCTTTAGCAAGCCCCCAGGGTGTTTCTGATGCTCACTGAAGTCTTAGCTGTGCTAGAGTAGCTTCTCAGGGGAGCAATTAAGTTCTTTTCCCCTCCTGAATTAAGGAAGTGAGGATAACGGAAGTGATCGGGATTCTAACGGGCGTGGTGAAGAGCCAAATGCTGTAGGATGGCAAGAAACAGAAGTGCACTTGTTTTTGCAGCATTGGGTGGGGAGTGGCGGGGAAGGGAAAGGAAGCCTAGATTTGAGTACTTTTGATGAATGGCCTTTAAAGTAGCATGGCCAGGCTTGGTGGCACATGCTTGTAGTCCTAGCTACTTGGGAGGCTGAGGCGGGATGACCGCTTGAAGCCAGGAGTTCTGGGCTGGAGTGTGCTATGCCTATCAGTATCCACACTAAGCTCAGCATCAATATGGAGACCTCCCGGGAGCGGGGGACCATCAGGTTGCCTAATGAGGGGTGAAGTGGCCCTGGTTGGAAATGAGGTAGGTCAAAACTCCTGTGCTAATCAGTAGTGGGATCGCGTCTGTGAACAGTCACTGTGCTCCAGCCTAAACAACATGGTGAGATCCTGTCTCTAAGTTTTTTTAAAAAAGAAATATTAATTATTTTAATATAGCAAAAAATAATTTTTTTTTTTTGGTCTGGGCACGGTGGCTCAGTCTATAATCCCAGCACTTCGGGAGGCCAAGGTGAGTGGATTGCCTGAGCCCACGGGTTCGAGACCCGCTTGGGCAACTTGGCGAGACCTCATCTCTACAATAAAAAATTTTTAAAAAATTAGCCGGGCATAGTGGTGCATACCTGTAATTCCAGCTATAGGAAAAGCCAAGATGGAAGGATTGCCTGAACCCAGCAGTTGGAGGTTGTGGTGGCCATGAGTGTGCCACTGCACTGCAGCCTGGGTGACAAAGTGAGACTCCAACTCAAAAAAAAAAAAAAAAAGTAAATAAAAAATAAATTTTAAAAAAATAGCTTGAATTCCCCAGATTAATTTTATTAGCCACCTACTTGTGTACAATAGTCCCCACTTATCTATGGGAGATATATCCCAAGAACCCCAATGGATGCTTGAAACCATAGATAATACTGAACACTATAGATACTATGCTTTTTTCCTATACATACCTATGATAAAGTTTAATTTGTAAATTTTTTTTTTTTTTAGTTGGAGTCTCACTCAGTCGCCCAGACTGGAGTGCAGTGGCCGCTCCCGGCCACCACAGCCTTGACCTGCTGGGTTCTGGCGATCCTTCCGCCTCAGCCTTCCAAGTAGCTGGAGCTACAGGCGCGCGCTACCACGCCCGACTAATTTTTGATTTATATTGTAGAGATGAGTTCTTGCCAAGTTGCCCAGGTGGGTCTCAAACCCTCGGGCTCAGGCAATCCACTCACCTCAGTCTCCCAAAGCGCGGGATTACAGGCTGAGCCACCGAGCCCGGCTTTAATTTGTAAATTAAGCGCAGTCAGACATTGACAACAACTAGTAATAAAATAGACCAATTTTAACACTGTAATGAAAGTTATGTGAATGTAGTCCCACTCTCTCAAGATATCTAATTGTACTATACTCATTTATTTTTGAACCATGGCTGACAACAGATAACTGACACCTCGAAAAGCAAAACCTCTGATAAAGGGAAACTACAGTATAGTGTCCAGGTTCCCTCAGTACGTTTGGACTGTGTGTGTATTGTGAGCAGATGCCAATCACAGTGGCTGTCGCTCCAAAATAAAGCCCCCCCCCCATAACAGTGACTACTCCACCTCTTTCTGGTAACAGAAATCCACTTTCTTTTCACCCCTTACCCACTCTTTTCAGCAGAATATACTTCTGTCTCCCCTCCCCCAACCAGGAATAAGCAAGTGACTCAAGTCAGACCTGTCAGAATCCGCCTATCATTTTCCAAACGAGATCTAGTGAACTGGCTTGAGAGAATGATTCCCATGCACAGAAAGAAGCAGAGGAGAAACAGGGAAAGCTGCTGGTGTTGGAACTGGTTCCAGTTGCTCCTACATGCTTCCTGTGGTTTGAGTGTATGTGCCAATAAATTCTCTGTCTTTTTTAGCTTAGGTTATTTGAGTCAGCTTTCTGTCATTTGCAACCACAAAGTCCTGACTAATGCAACAGTTCAGCAATAGTAATCTAGTAAATATGACTGCATAGCACCTACTAAGGATTGTGACCTGGATTTAAGATTGTAAAATACATTGAAGAATACTCCTAATCCATTATTTTTTTAAAGATTGATAGACCTTCATGAATATTTATAACAGGGCACAATGCTAAAATTTTTTTGAATAATATAATTTTAATTTAATTGTGATTTGATTATGGAAAAACACTTCATTTTCATTTCCACATTGAATTAGAAAAAAATAATTTTCATATTGTTTAGATCATTTTTGTTTAGAGAACTAGACCCCAACAAACATCTTGGGAATGAGGGAAGTTGCTGGTGTGTGTGTGTGTGTGTGTGTGTGTGTGTGTGTGTGTGTGTGTGTAATAAGTATTCATTAAAGGAAATTCAGCAAATCCAGAAAATTAAACTGGTCTATAATCATACTATTCAAAGATAACCATGATTAATGTTTTTTGTTTCTTCAATTTTTTCCCTTCCATATAAAAGTGGGGTTTTGTTTGTTTTTTGAGTTGGGGTCTCACTCTGTTCCCCAGGCTGGAGTGTGGTGGCATGATTACAGCTCACCACAAACACAAACTCCCAGGTTCAGGCGATCCTCCCACCTTAGCATCTCAAGTAGCTGGGACTACAAGTCTGTGCCACAACTCCTGGCTAATTTTTTTAAAATTTTTTTATAGAGATGAGATCTCACAATGTTGCCTAAGCTAATCTCAAACTCTTGAGCTCAAGCAGTCCTCCTGCCTCGGCCTCCCAAAGTGCTGGGATTACAGACATGAGCCACTGTGCCCAGTTTAGAAGTTTTAAAGCTCCATGTACTTCATCTCTGGAAATCATCAAACATACCAGGGTGTACCTATAAGGCTTACAGAATTGTACTCAGTTCTTAACAAAATTAACTACACCTGTTCTATGATTTCTAGATGTTTACCGTCTAAAGAGGGGTTGCAAACTTTTTCTATAAAAAGTCAGGTAGTAAATATTTTAGACTTCAAGGGTCATAGCAGCCATAGATATATAAGTAAATGTGTGAGGCTGTGTACCAATACAACTATTTACAGAAACAGGCATGAAGATGAAATTGCCAACCCCTAAACTAAACAAAACTGGCAGGTCAGCGTTTTAATGCCAACTAATAAAAGAAATTTTTCACATTAAGCGACTATCATTTCACGTGATAAAGAATAAAAAGAGCCGGGATTGGCGACTCAGCCTGTAATCCCAGCGCTTTGGGAGGCTGAGGTGAGTGGATTGCCTGAGCCCACGGGTTCGAGACCTGCCTGGGCAACTTGGCGAGACCGCATCTCTACAATAAATCAAAAATTAGCCGGTCGTGGTAGTGCGTGCCTGTAGTTCCATCTACTTGGAAGGCTGAGGCAGAAGGATCGCCGGAGCCCAGCAGGTCGAGGCTGCAGTGGCCAGGAGTGGGCACTGGGCAACAGAGTGAGACTCCAACTAAAAAAAAAAAAAAAAAAAAAAGAATAAAAAGGATTGTTGTACTCTATAGTATCTTACTGAGCTACCATGAAGCAAAAAGAGGAATGATATTTGGATTAAAATTTGGAATAAATTTTTAATATTTGGAATAAAATCTATATCCTCAAAAGTTCTCGTATCCTCAGGAACACATATGTGTGCTAGGAAATGATTCCAGGACAATAAGCCAGGATTGTCTTAAGGCTTAGAGGAACTAGGACTTAATTTACATACTACTGCTAGCAAAGTCACTAAAAACTGTGTTGGTACTTATCTACGAAACAAAGACTCGCTTTACTAACTTATATTCCCTTCTGTGGAAGCAAAGGATGGAGAATATCAATGAATCCTGTTGTGGATGAAACTCCTAGAAGTGATCTTGACTGTACTGAGTGGTCCCCAGTTTCCCCCTTTTCCAGGTTGGTGAAAGTGAATGGGAACGGCTCTACACTGGATCTATTCTGGAACTCTCTAGAGGTTTGGATTTTCCTCTAAAATGGGTCAGGAGAAGAATGCTCTGAGCCACTTTTGTGCTCATTTCTGGAGTTTTTCTGGCTTCCCAGCAAGCACTGGGGTAGGGGCAGTTTGTCATTGTACCTTCTTTTAAGGTGAAAAGATGATCCCCACAAGACTTGACTTGTTAATGAGCCTTCTTTTCACCTGACAGGGCTGACTCATGGGATGTACTGTAGCCAAGACACCCTAAGAGCTAGCTCAAGAAGAGGAGGCTGTGATAATTACTCCCCAGGGGCAGCAGAAACTTGCCCGAGAATTTAGTCTAGGGAGCCTGAGTGAAAACTAAAGGAAGGCAGAAAGCAGAGTCTTCTGGGAAATGCACCCAGAAGGTCTAGAGAGAGGCCCGGAGTGATGGCTCACACCTATAACCCTGAGACGTTGGGAGACCTAGGCAGAAGGATTGCTTGAATCCAGGAGTTTGAGACCAGCCTGGACAACAAAGTGAGACCCCATTTATAAAAAATAAAAAAAAAAATAGAAAAATTAATCAGGCACTCACTTGTAGTCTCAGCTACATGAGAGACTAAAGTGGGAGGATCACCTGAGCCCAGGAGGTAGAGGCGGAAGTGAGTCATGATCTTGCCACTACACTCCAGTCAGGGTGACAGAGTAAGACCTCGACACACACACACACACACACACACACACACACACACACACACACACACACACACACAAAATCTGGATTGAGAGCCAGATATGGAGCAATAAGGTTTGGAACTTACAAATAGGAGGCTGAGGAAATCAAGCTAGGACTAAAGTTCTAGAAGAGTAGGGTCTGGGGTTTGGGAATGAGCAGAAAAAAATCCACATTGTCTGTGAGTTTGCCCTGAAGCCTAATCCTATAGCGGTCGATCAAATACCCTCTTGGTGGGGGCAACAATCTGGTTCCCAAAACTTCAGTGTGCATAAGAATAACTTGAGGGGCTTGCTGAAAATACTGTACACCCACCTCCCCTTTAGAAAATCGGATTCAATTAAAGATAAAATGGGGCATGAGGATTTGCATTTTTAAAAACATTCCAGGTGATTCTGATGCACTGATTCTTGAACTGAATTTTTGAGAAGACCGGACATAGAAAGATAAAATTATGTCTTCTCTACTACCATACCTATAACTGCACAGGAGTGGCTGGGCCACCAACATGGGCCTTTTCATTTGTTTAGAATTTTTAATCTTAAAAAAATTGTATTATTTGCTTTAATTTTCTTTTCAACCATGTTCCGAGGTAGGAATTTTTCTAATCACTTTAAACTAAGCTTCATACTGCTTCATATTTAGTAATAAACATCTTAGCTCACTGCACTGAGATATGTCCCCAGATCTGAGCATAATGTTAGTGCTTTTGCCCCCATTACATCAGATGCTTGTGCAAAAAATGAAAATGTATACAATCTAGCAATCCTATCCAAATCTCTGGGTCTTTGAGGATCAGAATGACTTGGGACTAAACCAGAAGCCTCTGTCTTATACACAGAAGGTACGCAATAAGACAGTTCAATAGCACAGCCCCAAGCAGAGAGGCAATCTTTGAAAGTAGGGTCAGTGTGATTTGAGAGGGTAGAAGGAGGAAAGGGCACTATTGAAAAGACCAGTGTCTGCATAGCTGCTGGTCCAGCTCACAGAACCTAGAATCAGAAAAACTGTATCAGCAGAGAACATTCAAGAAGGATTTGCAGCCAATCAAAGGGAACTTCAGACAAACTGATCAGATGTAGTTTTCTTGCTGCTCCCTGTCACCTAGGCCTGAGTCCTTCAGGTTCACAGAGGAGGATTTAGGGTCAGTGGAAAAAATTAGAACCTGTCTTCTGGGAAGACTTAAGGTAGCATCAACCATCTCCAATACTCCAGGGACTCTGGTTTGCTCTCAGAACTGAAGGAAGGGATTGACCTGAGTCCTGTGGTTTTCCTCCAGGAACACAGGAGAGGTTCTGGCAACTAAGATTCCCAGAGCAGCACATCTCTTTTTTTCTTTTTTTTTTTTTTGAGTTGGAATCTCACTCTGTCGCCCAGACTGGAGTGCAGTGGCCGCTCCTGGCCACCGCAGCCTCGACCTGGTGGGCTCCAGTGATCCTTCCACCTCAGCCTTCCAAAGTAGCTGGAACTACAGGCACGCACTACCACGCCCGGCTAATTTTTTGATTTATTGTAGAGATGAGGTCTCGCCAAGTTGCCCAGGCAGGTCTCGAACCCTCAGGCTCAGGCAGTCCACTCGCCTCGGCCTCCCAAAGCGCTGGGATTACAGGCCAGAGTCACATATCTTAGAGCTACTTCCATCTCACATCTTGTTACTCAAGGTGTGGTCTGTGGATCAGCAGCATTTGCGTCACCTGAGAGCTTATTAGAAATACTAGAATTAGAATCTCCCGGGTACTCCAAGATAACCTATATGCACATTCAATTTGAGCCTCAGGCATTTTGACCTTTAGCAAATTATTAGGTTATAAGAGCCCTGTCCTTATTAATAGATTAATGCCATTATGTCAGAAGTGGATTGCTTATTGTGGGAGTGAGTTATAAAAAAAAAAAGCAGGCATTCTGGTCCCTAATTTGCATTCAAAATAATATATTGGCTAGAATCTGTTGGAATTAGATCAGGAACAGGAGATACATTTTCATAAATTTTACCTACTTTCCTGGTCAGTCTAGTTTACTTTGCTAGAAAGTAAAGATGTACAACAGATTAAGAAAGAAAAAGAAAACAATTATTTACTTCTAATAAATATTCTTTGTTAACTTATCAATTATTCACCTATGCCCCATCCTGTCCCCAATTTAAAACAGTTTTTAAAATTATGAGTAGTTGTAGCAGTTTTTTTTAAATAAAAATATCAGCCACTGCAATATTTCTCTTCCTTTCCAAAATCTTGCCGTTTCTCTATTACAAGATGGACTTTATTTGTTTTCCCTTGGAAGGAGTATGTTTTCATCCTGAGGAAAGAATGTGGCTGAAGTGATGCTACCTACCTTCCAAGGCTGGGCCATAAAAGGCAATATAGCTTCTACCTAGCTTGTTCTCTCTTGAGATGCTCACTCTTGGTACCCAGCCACCATCTTGACTATGTGGAGAGGTGACATGTAGGTGTTTCAGCCATAGCCACAGCTGTTTTTGTCTTCTTATCTAACAGTCAGCACAAACTTCCACACATATAAGTGAGCAAACTTTTAGATGATCCCAGCTCCCAGCCTTTGAGCAGCCCCAGCTGATGCTATGTGGAACAGAGACGAGCTGTCCTGCAAAGCCCTGCCCGAAGTATATATGTGGGAACAAAATAAATGTGGATGTTGTTTTAAGCCACTGCATTTTGGGATCGTTTGCCAAATGACACTAGATAACTGAGACACTACTATAAACTCAGATGTGGTTATGAGAATGAGGTGAAAGGAAAATTAGACTCGAAAAAAAAAAAAACCTGACCACAAGAAGAGTTTGGGGGAACCAAAATTGTATTGTTTCTGAAAAATGAGGGTATTTGTTTGTTTGTTGTTGTTGTTATTGTTTTTGACTAAATTTTCTGGCAAAGGAACATAGGTTAAGGCCATGCTTCTCAAACTTTAATGTACACACAAATCACCTGGGGGGATCTTGTTAAAAAGCAGATTCTGATTCAACAGCTCTGGAGTTGGGGCCCCAAATTCTCTATTTCTATTAAACTCCCAGGTGATGTCAAAACTGCTGTTCCCAGGGCCACATTTTGAAAAGTAAGTATGTAAAGTATCTACGGCAACTTTTCTGCAGCACATAACAATGAGTTTCACAAGACTGTTCAAATAAGAGATCTTCCTTAGAGAATAAATGTATAAGGTAGAAGAAAATTCACTAAATGATCAGTGTGGGGCCCAAACAATGACAGTCAAATACAGCGCTTGCTGATGAATCAGCTTTGTCTGAGAGTAAATTTTAAAATATCTGAGGATGGACTTCATTTCTTTTAAGCAATCTTCTAAAAATATTATTTCTTGTAAATATGCTTTTGATAAGGTTTACAGAGCAGATTGTTCAAGGTTAATATCCCTGATGGGAACACAGTGCCAGACATTTTTTGTTGCCAATTAAGGGCAGATCCATATGTTTCAAGTCTTAAAAGGATAGGGTACTACTATGGTTTAAATATTTGTCCCTTCCAAAGCCTATGTTGACATCTAATCTTCAATATGGCAGTAGTGAGAGGTGGGGCCTTTAAGAAGTGATGGGGCCATGAGGGAAGAGCTTATTCATGGATTAATAAATGAATGTGTCAATGGATGAATGGGTTATTGTAGGAGTGGGACTGATGGCTTTATTAGATGTGAAAGACAGACCTGAGCTAACATGGTCAGCCCTCTCCATATGATGCCCTGCACTAACTTGAGACTGTAGAAAGTCTCCACCAGCAAGAAAGTCCTTACCAGATGAGAACCCTTAACCTTGGGCTACTCAGTCTCCTTAACTGTAAGAAATAAATTCATTTTTAAAATAAATTACCCAGTTTCAAATATCCTGTTATGAGCAACAGAAAACTGATTAAGATAGGTAGTGCTAAGGTAATCTTAGGACATTTGAAATGCCAATCCAAGACATTTGAATGAATGTCCACACAGCCGTCTCATGAGGAAGGCAAATCAACAGTATGTCCATTGTATTATTGAGTTCTCCAGAGCAACAGAACCCACAGGATGTATATAGGTATGTAAGAGAAGATTTATTATGAAAGTTACATTATAATTATGGAGGTTGAGAAGTCCTATGATATGCTGTCTGTAAGCTGGAGGACCAGGAAAACCAGTGATGTGATTCATTCGAGTCTGAAGGCTTAAGAACCAAGGGTGCAGTGGGAAGCAGGGTGGCGGTAGTGGAGTGGTGCACTGGTTTAAGTCCTGGAATCAGAGTACAACTCCTATTGTACCAGGAGTTCCAATGTACAACAACACAAGAAGATGGATGCCTCAGTTCAAGAGGAGAGAGCAAATTATACCTTCCTCTGCCTTTTTGTTCTGAGCCCTCAATGAATTGAATGATACCCACCCACATTGGTGAAAGTGGATCTTCTTTACTAAGTCTACTGACTAAGTAAATGCTAATCTCTTCCAGAAACTTCCTCACAGACACACTCAGAAATAATGTTTTACCAGCTATCTAGGCATCCCTTAGCCCAGTCAAGGTGACCCATAATTTTTTTCCAAAAAATATAGCCAAGCCGGGCTCAGTGGCTCAGCCTGTAATCCCGTGCCTTTGGGAGGCTGAGGTGAGTGGATTGCCTGTGCCCGCGGGTTCGAGACTCGCCTGGGCAGCGATACCTCATCACTACAATAAAAATAAAAAAATCAGCCGGGCATGGTAGCGCATGCCTGTAATTCCGGCTACTGGGAAGGCTGAGGCGGAAGGATCGCCGGAGCCCAGCAGGTCGAGGCTGCGGTGGCCGGGAGCGGCCACTGCACTCCAGTCTGGGCGACAGAGTGAGACTCCAACTCAAAAAAAAAAAAAAACTATAGCCAAATTTAATGGAAACAGTATGGAGTAGTGCTTGAGAATAAGGGCTTTACAGTCAGATATTCTGGGATTTTAATCTTTGTTTCTTCTTGGCTAGTCATGTGATTTTGAGCAAGTAATTTATCTCTCTGAGCCTCAGCTTTTTTATATTTGAAAGTGGGATAATAAAATGTTTTTCACGGGGTTCTTATGATAATTCAATGAGAAACTATTTGGCACTTATCAGGGGCCTAGTACTTAGTAAATGGTATCTGCTCTCACCATCACCATCTTCATTGTAGCAGATCTGTCTTGCTGTCTACACATGATGCATATGCTTCTCTTCCATAGAGCATTGTTTCTGGGAGGTGCTACCCAAACAAGGACTACATTTTCCAAGGACCTTTGCATTCTGGTTGGATTACGTGACCAAGTTCTGGTCATAGGAAGACTAGGTGAAGTCATGTGCATCATTTCCATAAACACTTCCTAAGTGCCACCCTCATTCCCTCCCTGACGTCTGTATTCAGTGGCTAGGGTGACCTAGAAAACCAGGTATTGAAGATGGCAGAGACTTTATGACCCATAAAATTAACCATCACAGCCGGGCGCGGTGGCTCACACCTGTAATCCCAGCACTTTAAGAGTCAGAGGTAAAAGGACTGCCTGAGCCCAGGGATTCGAGAACAGCCTGGGCAACTTGGAGAGACCTCGTGTCTTCAATAAAAATTTAAAAATTAACTGGGCATGGTGGTAGTTCCAGCTACTTGGAAGGCTGAGACAGAAGGATCGCCTGAGCCCAGCAGGTCGAGACTGTGGTAACCACTGCACTCCAATCTGGGCGACAGAGTGAGACTCCAACTCAAAAAAAAAAAATTGGCTGGGCTCGGTGGCTCAGCCTGTAATCCCAGCACTTTGGGAGGCTGAGGTGAGTGGATTGCCTGAGCCCGCGGGTTCGAGACCCACCTGGGCAACTTGTCAAGACCTCATCTCTACAAAAACTCAAAAATTAACCAGGCATGGTAGTGCGCGCCTGTAGTTCCAGCTACTTGGAAGGCTGAGGTGGAAGGATCACCAGAGCCCAGCAGGTGGAGACTGCGGGGGCCGGGAGCGGCCACTGACTCCAGTCTGGGCGACAGAGTGAGACTCCAACTCAAAAAAGAAAAAAAAAAATTACCCATCACATCCATGGGAAAGATCAATAGCTCCCTCAGCAAACAGTTCTGGACTATTTCAAACTACAGATAAATGAATAGCCAAAATCTCAAATATGAACCACTTAGCATTTATTAGAGGAACCCTACAAAATAATTGTTATCTGCTCTGTTAGGGAACATTTTGTGACAAGCTTGACCGTCAAGATTATACAAATATAGGCTTTGCATGAGTAAGCAATATAACTTAACACTTAACTGATTTCCATCCATAGAGGAAAAGGCTGAGAAATGACCAAAGAAAGCTGCAAATAGCTGAATGTTTTTCTTCACACATTTTCTAAAAGTGCTAGGGCTATAACAATTGTCAACTATAGACAGAAATTTCTAAAGTCTGCCTGTTCCTTAAGAAAAATAATGAACTGAGAAACCCAGGCTTCCAATCCAAAGAAGGAAATAGGCAAGAAAATGAAAAAAGGATATCTAATGGTTGGCTCCATAATTAGGGGAGATGAGAGAATTTAACTTTCTAAAAACAGAGTGGACTATGGTCTGGGCCCTGCCAGATGGCAATATACTGGAACACGAAATAGATTGGATATAACACTCTCTGATGGAATTTATGCAAGTTATTCTAAATTTGCACTTAGTTTATAGATAATTCAAAAGCTGATTAGGATGGGGAAACCAGTTGTGATAAAGAAAATGGTTGAAGAGAGAGGAAAACAGTAGAAGTGACCAACTTTTGTACAGATAGAGTTAGATTCTTGACATTACAAAGGGTTTTAGCTGTCATCATTTTAGACTCATTAGTGCTTTAAAAAACATCAAAAATTATTTAGCATAATGAAATGGTAGTGTCTATTACCCAAAATGAGAGTGTTCTTATGTTTAGGTAATTAATGAAATATATAGTTTATCTTAGTTTAACCTAAGGAGCAAAGTGGTCTCTAGAGGAATGGGCAGCTTTTCCCATTAGTAAGAACTTGTCTGGAGTTTCCTATAGTATTATGTTATTTAATGGTTCTACCACAACTAGCTTAAGTATTAGCTTTCGAGTCTTTTAGGTCGGTTTTCATTCATGTAACCATTGTCCACCTTTCAAAATGTAATTTATTATCACCTTTCATCTTATGCTCTTTCTTATAGCTATTTGCGTTTAGAAAAAATAATCTTTCCATCTCCATCTTAGTAGGTTTTTGTGAGTAGATATAAATGTAAGTATTCAACCTACTGTGTTTAACCAGAAGGCATATATATACACAGAAGGCATATATATAATATTTCATTTTAATGGCTATATTTTTATATTCTAATTTTTACTGTATGTGTCTGTTAATTGCAGTTGTCTCCATATCTGCAAATAGCTGTTGTCCCTGGGGCAGAATTATGGCATGTTTTATACACATTCTATTTCATGTGCTTTCTCCTGTTTTAACATTTTGTATTGTATTGTTTAATAAACATGCATTATTTTTATATTATGAAAAATTATTTTTTGTTTTGAAAAAGATGAATGTACCAATGACATTTATTTCTTGTGGTTATTCAGTGAAGACAAAAACAAGAAAGAAAAAGAAAAATAAATAGGTAAGAGAAATGAAATGAAACTTTCATAAATATCAGCACTGAAATTCATAGTGTTACAAAGTAAAAAGAGAATGGTTTCTTTTGTTAGTATTTTATTTGTTGTACCACACTAGATTCTGAAGAAAAATAGTGTATATTAATTCATTAACAATTTATTGACATTTGACTAGGTGCCAGGCACCAAGCTAGGTCCTTGGGTTACAAAGCCATAAGAAACCTAGTCTAGTGAAGGAGGGAGATACATAGATCAATGATTGCATTAGAGATTCATGAGTGTCATGGTGTAGACATGAACAAAGCTTTGCTCGACACAGAGACATAAAATGTTAGTTCTCCTGGGACAGGAGTGGGTGGGGAATGGGATAAAAAGATCTTCAGAAAAGTGACATTTGGAGTGAATCTATTTTCCCAATTTCCCTTTGCCTTCTAGTACTTTCTGCTAATGTTCTGGAAAGAACAAAACAGGTTGTTTTGTTGTCCTTTTTTATGAGTTTCTTTTTCTCCTTACTTTTTTTTTTTACTTTGAAAAATAAAAATAGGCCAGGTTAAGTGGCTTAGCCTGCAATCCCAGCACTTTGGGAGGCCGAGGTGAGTGGATTGCCTGAGCCAGCAGGCTCAAGACCAGCCTGGGCAACTTGGCAAGACCTTGTCTCTACAATAAAATAAAAAATAGCCATGTGTGGTAGTGTGCATCTGTAGTTCCAGCTACTCAGAAGGCTGAGGCAGAAGGATCGCTGGAGACCAGCAGGTTAACACTGGGGTGGCCATGAGCGTGCGTGCCACTGCACTACAGCCTGGGCTAAGGAGTGAGACTCCAACTCAAAAATAAATAAATAAATAAAAATATATAAATGTTTAAAGTATACTTCCAGACAGAATAATGAGAGTTAGTTGCCGGGCTCAGTGGCTCAGCCTGTAATCCCACACCTTTGGGAGGCTGAGGTGAGTGGATTGCCTGAGCCCGCGGGTTCGAGACCCGCCTGGGCAGCGACACCTCATCTCCACAATAAATCAAAAAATTAGCCGGGCGTGGTAGCGCGCGCCTGTAGTTCCAGCTACTTGGAAGGCTGAGGCAGAAGGATCACCGGAACCCAGCGGGTCGAGGCTGCAGTGGCTGGGAGCGTGCCATTGCCCTCCAGTCTGGGTGACAGAGTGAGACTCCAACTCAAAAAAAAAAAAATTTAATTATTCTAAGGTTTACCATTGCTAAAATTTACTCATGAATTTAACTTTCTGGTAATACATTTTCATGATACAAACAAGCAAAAAAAAAAAAAAAAAAAAAAGAATGTACAATTGTTATACAGTGAAAATCTCCCTGGCATTCCTAACTGCTATATTCCACATCCTGTACACCACTACCCATCTCTACCTCCAGGTAAACACTGTCCTTGGTTCCATATGTATTATTTTCTGAACTTGAAGTAAACAAACATGAGTGTTGATTCTTATTTCTTCCTTTTTTCATACGAGTTCTTTCTGACAAATACTAAGTTTGACTCACCAATATGGATATCATCTGGAATTTAAATTAACAACAGATTTTAGGTAAACTATTAAAAACCAAACACCCACAATTATTTCTGATCTTCTCTTAAACTCACTAAAATGATAATAGAATATAAAAACAGTATAAATTCACAAAGATATAGAGAACAGGAGAAATGAAACCAGTCAGCATAATATGTTGTGATAGTTTTGGTTATTTGTTTATAATTGTTATTTCCCTGCCTGTATTTGCTCTAATTTCCTATAGGTGGAATGACCTCTCCACCCATGTATTTTGAACACAGCCATTTGACTTGCTTTGGCCAATGGAGCGTGAGCAAATATTACATAAGACATGTCTGAGCAGATGCCTCGATTCACTTCTGTGGTTCAGTCCCTTTCATTGTGCCTCTGTCCTTCACTAGGAGAATAACATTCCCCAGATGGTGTCTTCTCTAAAGCCTGAGTGCCAGAATGCTGGAGCTAAGCCCAGCAGACCCCAGCAGAGCAGCAGTTCTCATGTAACTTAAACAAAGGATAAGTGTTGTCATAAACCATGGAGATTTGGGGGTGTTTGTGGCTATAACAATAGCTCACTAATGCAAATTGTGGAGTGGTAACTGGAGAAAGCAAATGTCTCACAGAAAGATTCTATAGGTACTAATATCTAGAGGTCCACTAACATTAAATCAAACTCAACAAAAAAATCACCCCACACCCCACAGTGGAAGTCAACTGTCACCAAGCTCCACTTCTGCTCACAAAGCTTCTGATTTTACATTTCCCATACTTTAGTCTTAAGTATGAACATGCAACCAAGGAAAGCCTGCAATATGAGAGACAGAAACCAAAACACACACAAATAAAGAAGAAGTTTAAAAAAGTTAAAATTAATATTCACAGAACCATAAGGGACAGTATTTTATACATGAAACAACACTAAGATAGCACATCAAAAGAAACTGAAAAATGTTCTCATAGCCCAAATGAAAAAAAATCAGTAAAAAGTTTAGATGATAAAGTTAAGGTGATCTCCCAGGCATACCAGACCTGTTGAACAACTCCATAGGAAATGATTGACATTATTTGGCACCCGATGAAGTTGTGCAACTAATGGTCCAAAGGAGAATAAAACTCAAACATGTAGAAAATGGAAGCAAGAGGATAAGAAAAATCTGTTTAGCAAGTCCACTACCTGATTACTAGAAGTTCCAGAAATAGAGAACAGGGAAAATGGAGAAGAAAATCATAAAATAACATAAGGATATATTCTAAAACAAAAAGGTCTCCAAATTGAAACTCATTGAGAGCCTAGCTCTCAATAAATAAATAAGACCCGAGTGACATCAAAACATTGTGAAATTTCATACCACCCATGTTTTGTGTGTGTGTGTGTGTGTGTGTGTGTGTGTGTGTGTGTGTGTGTGTGTGTGTTTAAAGTATGAAAGCTTCCTGGTGAGAGGGGTGGATGTGGGAAAATAACATATCAAAGATTGGGTATCAGATTACTTTGTACTTCCTCATAGAGACATAGAGAAGTCAAAGGTGTATGTCTTAAAGTGTTCATATAGCAATTTTTTTTTTTTTTTTTTGAGTTGGAGTCTCACTCTGTTGCCCAGACTGGAGTGCAGTGGCCGCTCCCGGCCACCGCAGCCTCGACCTGCTGGGCTCCGTCGATCCTTCTTCCTCAACCTTCCAAGTAGCTGGAATTACAGGCATGTGCTACCACGCCCGGCTGATTTTTTCTTTTTTTTTTTTGTAGAAATGAGGTCTCACCAAGTTGGCCAGGCGGGTCGCGAACCCTCAGGCTCAGGCAATGCACTCACCTCAGCCTCCCAAAGGCACGGGATTACAGGCTGAGCCACCGAGCCCGGCCCATATAGCAATTCTATACTCAGCCAAGGTGGTTAAAATGAAGGCATTTTCAGACAAAAAAAATACTCAAAAACTTACTTCTCATATATACTTTCTCAGAAAAACACTGATGGATATGTTCCACTAAAACAAGAGAATAAACAAGCAAGCATAAGTGACAAAGGAAGAAAGAAGGAAAATGTAATATGTCAACTACATATCCCAATAGGTAGTGGCATGACAAAATTATTATGTGGTTAGGAATTAATAAAGGGTACTGCAAGGATGGCTGTTTTTTCCTCCATGATGTCTCAGGTTTCAGCTGAGAGAATTCAAATGACTGGGAATAACTCAAAGGGATAGAGGCTGGAATAACTGAAGCCAAAAGATCTACTTCTGGGATGATTTTTTCATTCACATGTTTGACACCCGGGTCACCACAGTTTAAGGACAGGTTCAGGTGGACTGCCTACTGAAACATCGGTCTGGGCATGGTGGCTCATGCCCATAATACCAGCACTTTGGGAGGTGGAGGCAAGAAGATTGCTTGAGTCCAGGAGTTCAAGACTAGCCTGGGCAACTTGGCAAGACCTCGTCTCTACAATAAATCAAAAAAATTAGGCCGGGCTCGGTGGCTCAGTCTATAATCCCAATGCTTTGGGAGGTCGAGGTGAGTGGATTACCTGAGCCTGCAGGTTCGAGACCTGCCTGAGCAACTTGGCGAGACCTTGTCTCTACAATAAATCAAAAATTAGCCAGGCGTGGTAGTGCACGCCTATAGTTCTGGCTACTTGGAAGGCTGAGGTGGAAGGATTGCTGGAGCCCAGCAGGTCAAGGTTGCAGTGGCTGGGAGCGTGCCACTGCACTCCAGTCTGGATGATGGAGTGAGACACCAACTCAGAAAAAATAGCTGTGTGTGGTGGTGCACACTTGTGGTTCCAGCTACTTGGAAGGCTGAGACGGAGGGATCACCTGAGCAACAGAGTGAGACTCCTACTCCAAAAAAAAAAAAAAAAAAGACGAAAGAAATATTTGCATGTGTTCTTCCAGCATGACGGTCTCAGGGTGATTACTTCTTAGATGGTAGCCTAGGACTCTTAGAGCAAGTGTTCCCAGTGAAGAGACAGCTTCAAGGCTTTTTAATGATCTAGTCTCAGAATTCACATGGCATCACTTCTGCCATCCTCTATAGTTTAGAGTTGTCACAAACCCATGTAATTCAAGGGGCAAAGACACAGACATCACCACTAATGGAAAAATAGTCACACAATTTGCAACCATGTTTTAAAATCACTGCATATGAGATCAGGCATTCAGGGAATTCAACACAAAAGTATAGGAGAAAGAAATCTTAGGATGAGAGTCATGCCTACGCTAAAACTTAGAAGAATTAACTTAAATGTTCAATATTGTTATGGCTAAACTAGCAAATCAAGCTACTCTCTTCCAAAAACCATAAACAATATTATATTTTTCAGTTTGATACTTGAATCCAGTTGCTTAAAAAACAAAAGTGTTTATTTAATCTCAAACATACCCTCCTCTTTTCTAATGATATAATTTGAAATCCTTGTGAGTGAATGATGGATTTTCAAGTTAGAATGAAGAAGCAAATTGTCCTAAACTCATTCTCATTACTGTGTTTGAAAATATGCTTTAATAATTCGTATAAGCCGGGCTCGGTGGCTCAGCCTATAATCCTGCGCCTTTGGGAGGCTGAGGTGAGTGAATTGCCTGAGTCCGTGGGTTTGAGACCCACCTGAGCAACTTGGTGAGTCCTCATCTCTACAATAAATCAAAAATTAGCCGGGCGTGGTAGTGCGCGCCTGTAGTTCCAGCTACTAGGAAGGCTGAGGCGGAAGGATCGCCGGAGCCCAGCAGGCGAGGCTGTGGTGGCTGGGAGCGGCCACTGCACTCCAGTCTGGGCCACAGAGTGAGACTCCGACTCAAAAAAAATATATATATAATAATAATAATAATAATTCGTATAAAAACCACAGAAACTACTGGGAGGTAGGGTGTTCTTCTCTGGTTGTAGGTTGCTGGGAGGGCGGGATAGGTAGAGACCAGAATGTAAACCCTGAAAAGTCTCCACAATCAACTGAAAGTTTGGGCAAAGAGGGGAGAAACATAAGAGCATTTCAGAGGGCAGACTTCCTCTGAGAGCAGGAAGTGGAAGGGTTCACAAGTTCAGTGCAGAAGGACGTCCAGAACAGGCTCCACTGGAAACATTATCACCTTCATCAGCGATATATTCTTCGTAACGAGAAACAGCTGCCCTTGCAGGGTTTCAGGGAACTCTCTGCCCTAGTGAAAGTCAAAATGTACATGTATTGTGATACAGAGGACCCAAACTGCTTTTTTTTTTCTTTTTTTTTTTTTGAGTTGAGGGTGTCAGTCTGTTGCCTAGGCTGGAGTACAGTGGCACAATCATAGCCCATCACAGCTTTGACCTCCTGGGCTCAAGTGATCCTCCTGCTTCGGCTACAGGCACGCACTATCATGCCCAGCTAAGTTTCTGATTTTCTGTAGAGACAAAGTCTTGCTATGTTGCTCAGTCTAGTCTCAAACTCCTGGGTTCAAGCAATCCTCCCAACTCGGCCTCCCAAAATGCTGGGATTACAGGCGTGAACCACCCCGCTCAACCTCAAAACTGCTCTTTGCCGTTAAATTGAAAGAAGGCAAATATTTCCTCTCTGTGAGTTTCCGTGAGATAAGAAAGTCTGCCCGTTGATTTCTTCATGCCCAGGCCTCCCTGATGCCAGTGCCCATTGTTCTGCTTTGTCACTTAAGCAAAAGTGAAGCTCTCTGTAATTAGAAAGGCGATGATGTCATGGAGGCAAGGGTCAAGATGCAGGCTTTGCACAAAGCCCCAGACTGCAGCTGCAGCCTACACAGTAATTTTAAATTTAAGTCCAAATTACAAGGTAGATAACCCGGTAACAAAGGGGCTTTCTCCTGCTGGGGACATATAGTAGCCGGCAGGCAAGTCTTAGGTTGTTAAAATTCTACCTTTCCTCAGGGAAAGAAGTTTTATTTAAATATGGGAGAGTGCATGTTTTTGAGAAGGAATTGCATAAACTAGCCGGGCGAAACCAGGAAAGACTTGGTGAGCTGATGGAAAGTAGCTCATTCTGAAAAAAAAATTGGTAGAAGTACACTGACTTCTAGCATCTAGTTTGGTTTTCTACCTAGAGTCACTGAGAGTTAAAACACAGAGGAAACCCTAAGATTTACTAGACATGCCTTTCTACCTTCTGACATACGTGCTATTCCAGAACGGAGAATTTTAACTCTCCAGCCTACATAGTGCTTAATACCCAGCCCTGTGTTTCCACTGTTCCAGCTGCCCTCTGGGCATTCCACCTCATCAGCGGATAATCACTCCCAAAGACACACTTCCCAAACCAACTCATCTGCCACCCTGAACCCCCATCACCAAACATCCTCCTCCCACCCTATTTTTAATCTTTTCAGAGAAATGGCATCACCATCTACACAGGTGTCCACCGTAGAAACCATTAGTAGACCAGCACAGTGGCTCATGCCTGTAATCCCAGCACTTTGGGAGGCTGAGGTGGGAGGATCGCTTGAGCCCAGGTGTTTGAGATCAGCCTAAGCAACACAGTGAGACCTTGTCTCTACAAAAAATCAAAAAATTAGCCAGACGTGGTGGTGCATGCCTGCAGTCCCAGCTACTCGGGAGGCTGAGGCTGGAGGATCTACCCTCCTCTGTTCCTTGCATTACTATAATGGCTACCTTTCCAGTTGACTAGTCTCCAAGCTGCTTGAGACACCTTTCCACATGACATTGATTTTTATGGTTTATCATTTAAATCGTATGCTCAAAAAGTCTAAACTGGCTGGGTGCAGTTGCTCATGCCTGTAATCCCAGCCCTTAGGGATGCTGAGGTGGTAGGATCACTTGAGCCCAGAAGGGGGACTTTGTCTCTACAACAACAAAAAAATTAGCTGAGCATGATGGGGCACGCAGGTAGTCCCACATATTTGGGAGGTTGTGGCAGAAGGATCACCTGAGTCCAGGAGGTTGAGGCTGCAGTGAGCCATGATGGTGCCTCTGCACTCCAGCCTGGGTGAGAGAACGAGACTCTGACTAAAAAAAAAAAAAAAAAAAAAATCTGAACTAAGGCTAATGTGATAATTGACACAGACCACATCTTCAATTAATGTTACTATAATGATTATGGATTTCTTCCTCCCTGGCTCTCACAACCCAATGAAAGAGATAATACAACCGCTCAAGTTATTGTTATTCCCATTTGACAGATTTTCGAACTTAATTCATTTCTATAAATGTACACTGAGCATCTTCACTGTATCAGATCCAGTGCTGGAGTGGCAGATAGGGAGGACCAAACAGCCACAAGACCTTCCTTGCCTAGCCAAGTGGATAAAGCCGACATTTACAGGTAGTTTAATAACTGAGAGCAGTGTAAACCAGGGGAAAGACAAGGTGCTGCAGACATGTGAGACACATGAGAAATATGCCTTCCAAATCAAGCTTCCTAGCATTGGTATAAGAGAAAGCACAATAGAGACAAAGTAGCTTAGAGGCCTGGCTATGAAATCTGCATCCTGGTTTTGATTTCTGCCCTAATACTTGCTAGCTCTGGGTGCTGGAAAGTCACTTAAGCTATCTGTTTTGCAATTTCTACATTTGTAACAACAATAACAAATATACTGATTGTGAGGATGAAATGAGATAAATTGAAAACGTCTAGCAAGAAGTTAGCATATGATAAATTCTAGATGATATTATAGTTACTATTGTTATTATAATTTTTGTGCGTCGAGGGTCTTACGCTGTTGCCCAGGTTGAAGTGCAATGGACTACAGATTCATGCCACCATGCCCAGCTGATTTTTTTGTTTGTTTGTTTGTTTGTTTGTTTGTTTGTTTGTTTTGAGTTGGAGTCTCACTCTGTCGCCCAGACTGGAGTGTAGTGGCCACTCCTGGCCACCACAGCCTCGACCTGCTGGGCTCTGGCGATCCTTCCACCTCAGCCTTCCAAGTAGCTGGAACTACAGGTG
>NW_007252940.1:112238-113240 GCF_000164805.1 Carlito syrichta
AGCCTCCCAAAGGCACGGGATTACAGGCTGAGCCACCGAGCCCGGCTGATTTTTTTTTTTAAAGACGAGGTCTTGCTATATTGCCCAGGCTGGTCTCAAACTCCTGGTCTCAAGCAATCCTCCTGCCTTGGCCTCCCAAAGTGCTGGGATTATAGGTGTGAGCCACTGTGCTTGGCCTTGTTGTTACAATATTGAGAGCTCTTATCATAGACACTCATATTAATTAGCCCACAACTGAGCAAAAACTATGGTTAGAATACCTCCTACAAGGAAAAAAGATGTGCGGTACAATCCAGGGTTAGGTATACAAATGTCGATTATGCAGATACCCTTGCTGATGAGGTGTGCCCCTCTCTCCCCTAGCAGTTTCCTTCAACTGCCAATCCCATGCCCACTCCCCTGGCAGTTTCCCACTAGGGATTCCCAGTGTGCCAATCCCTTTCTCATCGTATTATTGTAATTGTTCAAGGTCCCCTTATGAGTGAAAACATATGGTACTCTGTTCTTTGTTTCTGTGATAGATCACTGAGTATGATCGACTCCAAATCTATCTAAGTTGCTGCAAAGTCCATATGTTTGTCCTTCTTTACGGCTGCATAACATTCCATTGTGTATATGTACCACATTTTAAAAATCCAGTCCAGCTTCGATGAGGAACATGGTTGGTTCCATGTTTTTGCTATTGTGAATAGAGCTGCAACAAATATATGTGTACAGATATCTTTTTTGCAGAATGATTTGAGTTTACCCGAGTATATTCCCAATAGGGGAATTGCTAGGTCATATGAAGGTCACTTTCTAGTTCTTTCAGAAATCACCACACTGTCTTCTAAAGAGGTTGCACTAGTTTGCATTCCCACCAGTTAGTGTAGAAGAGTTCCTTTCTCTCCGCATCCTTGCCAGCATCTGTCGTTGTTTATTAATGATGGCCATTCTTACAGGGGTTAGGTGGTATCTCAATGTGGTTTTGATTTGCATTTCTCTGATGATGAGTGAGGCTGA
>NW_007252940.1:113950-114643 GCF_000164805.1 Carlito syrichta
GCAGTGTTTTGTAGTTCTCATTGTAAAGGTCTTTCACTTCTCTGGTTAGGAAGATGCCGAAGTATTTCATTTTGTGTGTGAGTGTATGTGGCTATTGCGAATGGGATTGTGCTTTTAATTTGGGTCTCTGCCTGCTTGTTGTTGGTGTATAGGAATGCAACTGTGTTTTGCACATTTATTTTGTACCCTGAGACTTTGCCAAAGTCCTTTATCAGTGCAAGCAGGTTTTTGACAGATTCCTTGGATTTTCAAGGTATAGGATCGTATCATCACAAAGAGGGATAACTTGACTTCCTCTTTTCCTATTTGAATACACCTGATTTCCTTCTCTTGTCTAATTGCCCTAGCTAGGACTTCCAACACAATGTTGAACAAGAGGGATGAGAATAGACAGCCTTATCTTGTTCCAGTTTTCAGGGGAAATGTTTCCAGTTTCCGTCCATTTAGCAATATGTTAACTGTGGGTTTATAATAAGTGGCACTTACTATATTGAGGTATGTTCCTTCTATACCTAGGTGTTTGGGGTTTTTATCAAGAAGGGATGCTGGATTTTATCAAATGCTTTTTCTGTATCTAGTGATATAATCATGTGGTTCTGGTTTTTACATCTGTTGATGTATTTAATTACATTTATGGCCTTACAAATGTTGAACCTGCATAAATCTTTTTTTTTTCTTTTTTTTTTTTTTTTT
>NW_007252940.1:114846-125601 GCF_000164805.1 Carlito syrichta
CTCGAACCCCCAGGCTCAGGCAATCCACTCACCTCAGCCTCCCAAGGCGTGGGATTACAGGCTGAGCCACCAAGCCCGGCTCAACCTGCATAAATGTTAAAACCCTACTCCTAGATACGACTGGGGAACACTTTCAATTTTATGTGAATTAGATCCGATTTTAGTTATTAATTGAATAATTATTTATTGTCTCTCTACAATATGCCAGTCAGTGTGCCAAGTCTTATTCAATGTTAATTTCCCTATAATAACAACATAGTTCCTAGCACATATCAGAGATAACACATGTTTAAAAAATTTTAAATATCTGTTGTTTTAGTCTGAAACCAAACAAAATTAAACACAAATGTCACAAACTCTACAGAAGACTTTTTAAGAAGCACAGTTCATACTTCTCAGAGATTTCTACAATCCTACCCAAGTGTTTCCAAGATCCTAAAATGAGGTTTCCAGAACATGCTGAGTAACACATTTTTCCTTGTATAAGTAGCCTTCTTTGATCTGGGTTTTAAAATAAGTTAGATCTCAGTATTACTAAAACTTTCATTCTTCTGTTTTCATATTTTTTAGAGGTAAAGTTTATTATTTCATAACGTTAGTAGCTGAAATATGTATCATATACAGTATTTTAGACTTAAGGGTACAATAGAAGAATTTTATTAAATAATTGGTAGAGAAAATGATGAACTGAGTGATCTTAACTAGTTAAACAATCAACACTTCAAAACAGCCAGTTTCTCAAAGCTAAAAATGAGATTTGGATTTGTGCCTGCATCTGTTTGCGATTCAAATTAGTTTGTCAAGTGGTTTCAGATTCTTTAATCCAGGTCCTGAAGCTGACCTGGGGACACTGAGTGAAGGCTGTAATTTCAGAGAGGTTTTTCACATGGGTAAATTTAAGCAATATCGATAAAAACCAAAGGACAGCACTGGGCCCTGGACTGCTGTGGCTGAGTCTAAGGGAAAATGGAACAGCGAGCCGGCTGTCATTTTCGCTCAAGCGAGGCAAAGTCACCAAAGGGATCAGAGAAAAGTTTAAATCTGGGGAGAGCAATCTTAGATATGGTCTGGGCCTCAGCTGAGTGTGGTTTCTTGGATCCTTGATGTGGATGAGGAATGGGGAGGGGCCCAAGTAAAAGCAGAATTGAACATTACAAGGGGTTTGTGTTTTAAGAAATTACATCTATTATTAGGGTGGCTGTTATTCTTGTTGTTTACTGATTATAAGAAAATACAAGAGCCGGGCTCGGTGGCTCAGCCTGTAATCCAGCGCCTTTGGGAGGCTGAGGTGAGTAGATTGCCTGAGCCCGCGGGTTCAAGACCCACCTGGGCAACTTGGCGAGACCTCATCTCTACAATAAATCAAAAAATTAGCCGGGCATGGTAGCGTGCGCCTGTAGTTCCAGCTACTTGGAAGGCTGAGGTGGAAGGATCGCTGGAGCCCAGCAGATCGAGGCTGCAGTGGCCGGGAGCGGCCACTGCACTCTAGTCCGGGCGACAGAGTGAGACTCCATCTCAAAAAAAAAAAAAAAAAATTCTACCTGCAAAGTTGTGTTACATGGCCTCCCCTCTGCTCACTCTTTCTTTCATATCCCTTCAAAGTTGGCCCCTGGAGGTTCCTTGGGTCTCTGAGAGATTGTTTCACGGGGAGGATTACAAACGACTCTGTCAAGATTCCTGAAGTGGTATCTAGAATGATGGATAATTTATAATTAGGAAGAACACTGAGTAATGATGATTAGCATCCTGATAGGTATTATAATGTTGTTTTACAAAGTCTTTTTTCACATTCATGGACTCAGCCAGGAAAGATGATTTGGCTTGTGAGTCAAGGCACCTTTAACTCCCTTCCTAATTTTACCTCAACTATAACCTTTTATAAGCATATAAATTGGTTGGGCCTCAGTTTCCCTATATATAAAAAACGGGAGAGAGGTCAGATGCTTGGTAAGATTGTTCCCAGATCAGCAATCACATTATATCATAAAGGTTTTCATGGCCCCATATTAGGTTGACACTGAGGCATTATTTCTGTCAACTACCAATCAACAATGAATCTGCCGTGGGCACACAGTTAAATAGAACCTGAGAATATCCTAGTTTAGTGGGAGTGGAAGGAAAAATTCAGGGTCTGATCTCCCCTGAGCAAAGTCTGCTAATGTTATCCCTCGATAATTTTTCTGGTTTCTTGGATAAGATAAGCTAAGTGAGTAGGGGTGTATGTGTATAGATATGAAAAATATTTTATTACGCACATACTCCATGAAACAGCTGGCACCAGTTGGTACTTCCTGAGCAGCTCCAGTCAGTGCTTCTAGAAAAGAAGGAAACTAAGTAGTACAGATGGCTTCACATGTGTTATTCCACTTAATTTGTAGATGTACAAACTACGGGTTCAGAGTGAGTGAGTAACTTGTCCAAAATTGTGACCACTGATCTATAAGACTCTAGGGCCAAAGCATATATCAGAGTACCCCACTTTGACTCAATCTACCTTAGCAGAAAGGCAAAGAAGAAAAAGGAAAGGGAAGGGGAGGAGGAGGAGCAGGTGAAGAAGTGGTTAGTGCCATTGCATAGTGCCATTGTGAACTAGTCTTAAAGATAGTGCAGCCTAGGTGCAGGTCAACAAGCTCTTTTTCTGTGCTCCTTTGCCACATTCTGTTGCCTTTCTTTTTGGGTTATCAGGTTTTCCAGGGTTTTCAGGCTTCCCAGTATATAACTCCCAATGGCCCCCCATTCTGGTGAGCTGTTACCAGTGTTTCATGATCCATGATCATCTCTTCCTCTTCTGCAATAGAAGCTTCCTTTTCTGGTTGTATCAGCTGATTGGAAGGCAATCTGATTGAATGGATCTATATTATGGTGTGAATTCCTAAAAAGTTCCCATTCTACAAAAGGAGTCTTGACATATGAAAATCTGACAAGCCGGGCTCGGTGGCTCAACCTGTAATCCTGCGCCTTTGGGAGGCTGAGGTGAGTGGATTGCCTGAGCCCGCGGGTTCGAGACCCGCCTGGGCAGGTGAGACCTCATCTCTACAGTAAAATCAAAAAATTAGCTAGGCATGGTAGCGCGCGCCTGTAATTCCGGCTACTCGGAAGGCTGAGGCGGAAGGATCCCTGGAGCCCAGCAGGTCGAGGCTGTGGTGGCCGGGAGCAGCCACTGCACTCCAGTCTAAGCGACAGAGTGAGACTCCAACTCAAAAGAAAAAAAAAAAGAAAATCTGACAAATGTCATTCAAATAAAGGAGTGCAGGAAAAAAAATTCAGGCTGTTGGGAAAAGGTGAGATATTTGGGGACTGAAAAATGTCGGCAGCCAGTAGGAGGTGGATTGGATGTTCCAGCTGCACCTCCAGGCAACAGAGGGATCTGAAAGCGACACTCAGGAGGTCCCTATCAAGTCAGGGATACCTATGGAGGAGAACATCTGTGTATGCAGATAGGCTGATTCCAAGCTGAAACAAGAAACTGGCAAATTATGATATTGTGGAATATATATTTGGTCTTTGACCCTGTTTACTGGTATACAACTCCTACAATTCTCAGAAACTCCAAAGTGTTGTCTTTTTGTATGCTAATAAGTTGATGACAGCCGACAGCTTCTAGGTAGCTTCAGAATGGGGCTGGTCACTGGAAAGACCAAGGCAGGATTGAGGGTTGGGACTTTCAACCCCACCTCCAACCTCCTGGGAAGGGAGAGGGGCTAAAGGTTGCATTGATCACCAATGGCCAATAGTTTAATCAGTCATGCCTATGGAATGATGCCTTCATTGAAACCCAAAAAGACAGGGTTCAGGAAGCTTCCAGCTAACTGAACACATGGAGGTTCCTGGAGGGTGGTATGCTCAGGAAGAGCATGGAAGCTCTGCACCTCTTCTCTCCTGTCTTGCCCGTTACATCTCTTCCTCTCTATCCTTTGAAATAGCCTTTATAATGATGGGTAAACTTAAGGGTTTCCCTGAGCTCTGTGAACTGCTCTAGCAAATTAATCGAACCCATGGAAGGGGAGTTGTGAGAACCCTGATTTATAGCCAGTTAGTCAGAACCACAGACAAAATAACCTGGAGCTTGCCATTGGTATCAGAAGTGGGGGGGTAGTTTGGGGATTGAGTCCTCAATCTGTGGGAGCTGACACTATCTCCAGGTAGTGTCAAAACTGAACTGAATTAGAGGACATCCAGGTGGTATCTGCTGCAGAATTCTTGCTTACTTGTTGGTAAGGGGAAAAAAAAACCCACACATTTGGTCACGGAAGTCGTCTATGTTGATTGTTGTTGTTGAATGAGAGAACAGAAAAATCACTTTGAGTATGTATTTTTTTCTCACTCAGATGAATGTAAGATGGAACAGTGGTTAGAGAGAGCAGTCCCTCCACTGAATTTGGGCCCACCAAGGCCCCCTACAAGAGCTGCTGGGGCTTGCTCTCAAAGAGCAGAGTTCATGAAGACAATGTGTTTCCTGCTCTCCAGGGTACTTGCTAGTACTTGTGGTTCTGGGCCTGGGCATTCAGCCACAGCCGTTGGCCCTGCCACGTACTCAGTGTGGGGGGGGAAGGCAGTTTCTGGGAATGGCTTCCTGTTCCCCACTGCTTGTGCTAAGTCCAAGAAAAGAAGAAACCCAATTTCACCTGCAGCCCTGATGGAGGTGTTTCTCTCTAGGTGTCATTGTCGTAGACATAGCCAGTCTGTAATGATTAATTACGCAAATCTAAAGACTTAGATATTTGTGTGCCTCTTATTTAAAAGTTACTTAGAATTTATTCCCTATTTTCAGATGAGTTACCAAGTGAAGTGACTTATCCAAGGTCACTAGGCAAGCAGCTGGGTCCAACTCCAACATATCTAACACAAACCATTGGCCTGCTTAGAGGGACAGTGGAAGAATTTTCCTCCCCCACATTCTCTGTAACTCTCTGCCCCTTTGCAAGTGTCTACAATTTCCGGAATTAAGAGTCATTCTTCAATGTTTTAAGAGTCCCCTATCAACGTTCAAATCTGAGCAGGGCGTGGTGACTCACGCCTATAATTCCAACACTTAAAGAGTTCAAGGAGAGAGGATTGCTTAAGCCCGGGAATTTGAGACCAGCCTGGGCAACATAGTGAGACCTCATTTCTACCATAAATAAATAAGTAAATAAATAAATAAATAAATAAGCCAGATGTGGTGGTGGAAGGTCAAGGCTGTGGTGAGCTATAATCGTGGCACTGCATTCCAGCCTGGGTGACAGAATGAGACTTCAACTCAAAAAAAAAAAAAAAAAGTCCAAATCTTAGGGCAAGAATACCGCTTTGAGCTTTTATCAAACATTCACCTAGTGAAATATTCTTCCTCATAACCCTTTCTGAGACAATTATCTGAAAGCCAGGCTTTCAGGGAATAAGGCAGGAAAGAGATGTCTCATTGTGTTGTGGGAGAAGGAAGGTAAAAACAAAAGACTGGAGGTAGGAATTTGCCAAAAACAAACCTTTTTAGGGGCTGGTCCTGCCGCCAGCTGCATAGCTATCCCAGGTTGCAACTGCATTCATGAATCTTTCTCTTGGGAGTCTGCTTTAAATACCAAGCAATAAAATAGTCTGGGAGTTGACATGTTTAATTAAGTTGAGGTTTATTTAAACTTATTTACCATCCTCACTGACTCTTCTACCTCCCTTGGGGCTGCTTGTCCCTAAATACAAGCAGTCCCAAGGATAAAGATCAGGGCCCTAAGGACAGACCTGGCTCACTTGTCATATACAGTCTCCATTTGGATCACTCTCACTCTTTCAGTTTTAAGGATCACAATTGGGAGGTCACACATCCCAAATTTCTCTCTAATCCAGGGGTCAGGAAACTTTTCCTGTAAAGAGCTAGATAGTAAATATTTTAGACTTTGTGGGATATTTGGTCTCCTTTGAAACTACCCAACTCTATCTTTGCAGCACTAAAACAAAAACAACATGCAAATAAACGGGCATGACTATATGCCAATAAAACTTTATTTATAAACATTGAAATATGAATTTCATATCATTTTCAATTGTCACAAAATATATTATTCTTCTTTAGATTTTTTTCCCAATTATTTAAAAATGCAAAAACTATTCTTAGCTCATGGACCATCCACTCCTGACCAATACCTTTCTCTGAGTTCCAGGTTTCCTGCTGTCAAAAACATTCTCAGATATAACATTTCTAATATGGAAATTTTCCTGTCCTTTATCCACCCTCCAAAATAGTTGTTTCTCTTGACTTCTTTATTTCTCGTAGGATACCAGAATTCTCCCAGAGTTCCAGGCTGGAACTCTGAGGGTCACCTTAGTTCCCATTTGTCATCTCTTACAAAAAACCAGCACCCCAATTCAATTGCTGATGCATATGCAATGTATCCAGCATCTGTCCCTCTTTCTTCCCCCAATGTTTGGTATATTTAAATTAATTATCCTTAAAGCAAGATATTTATCAAGTCTCTACTGTTTCCTGCACACACTAACCCAGCCTGCAGCACTCTCCACTTGTATAGATGCAGTTTTCCTTGAGGGAGTTTTCTAGTTTCATCCTACACAGATTTTCAGTGCAAACTAACATGACCTGCCTCCAATGGGTGAAATTAACATGCCAAGGGGAGGAAAGAGGTTTCTACCTCTATGCCTTTGCTCCTGGTTTTCTTCCCCATGAAATCCTTTCCTTATACACAGGGACCTATCAACGCCACTTCTCATATACTGGAGTGGCTATTATAAAAAGACTGGCAATAATAAGTGTTGACGAGAATATGGATAAATTAGAACTCTCCTACACTGCTGGTGGAAATGTAAAATAGTGCAGTTACTTTGGAAAATAATCTGGGGCTGGGCTTTGTGGCTCAGCCTGTAGTCCCAGCGCTTTGGGAGGCCGAGGTGAGTGGATTGTCTGAGCTCGCGGGCTCGAGACCCGCCCTGGCAACTTGGCGAGACCTCATCTCTACAATAAATCAAAAAACTAACCGGGCATGATAGCACACACCTGTAGTTCCAGTTACTTGGAAGGCTGAGGCAGAAGGATCACTGGAGCCCAGCAGGTCGAGGCTGCAGTGGCCAGGAGCGTGCCACTGCACTCCAGTCTGGGTGACAGAGTGAGACGCCAACTCAAAAAAAAAAAAAAAGAAAGAAAATAATCTGGCAGTTCATCAAAAGGTTAAACATAGAGTTACCATATGACCCAACAATTCCACTCCTATGTATACACTGAAGCAATATGAAAACATGTCCACACAAAAACTTGTACACAAATGTTAATAGAAGCATTATCGATAATAGCCCAAAAGTAGAAACAACCCAAATGTCCATCAAATGATGAATGAATGAACATGTGATCTATCCATACCATGGAATATTATTAGGACAAAAAGTGGAATGACATTCTGATGCATGCTACATTGTAGAAGAACCTTCAAAACGTTAAAAGATGTCAGACACAAATCCCCACATATATGATTCCATTAATATGAGAAGTGCAGAATAAGCAAATCTATACAGCTTGAAAGTAGATTAATGGTCGACTACTGAGGTGGGTGTTGGGAGGGTGAGGGGTCAGGAGAAAATAGAGAGTGACTGCCAGTGGGTATAAAATTTCTTTTAAGGTTGATGAACTATTCAAAATTAATCGCGATTGTTACACAGCCCTGGGAATACACTAAAAATCATTGAATTGCACACTTTGAATGAATTGTATGGTGTGTGAATTATATCTCAATAAAACTTTTGTTTGTTTGTTTCAAAAAAAAAAAGTTTTGTGCCAGGCATGGTGGCTCATGCTTGTAATCACAGCACTTTGGAAGATCGAGGTGAGAGGACTGCCTTAGCCCAAGCGTTCAAGACCAGTCCAGGCAACTTGGCAAGACCTCATCTCTATAGTAAATTTAACAAATTAGGCAGGTGTGGTGGTATGCGCCTGTAGTTCCAGTTACTTGGAAAGCTGAGGTGGAAGGATCGCCTGAGCCCAGCAGGTCAAGGCTGTGGTGAGCTGTAATTGTACCACTGCACTCCAGCCTGGACAACAGAGTGAGACTCCAACTCAAAAAAAAATTTTTTTTTAATAAATAAATAAAAGGTTTGTGACCAAACCAGATCATTGTAATTTGACATTTAAAGTAAAGGCTAGCTGTATTTTGTAGTTACATTATAATCTGTTCCACTCAGTTGGCATGATATCCTATCTTGTAATTTTTTCTGCCTATATTTTAATTTATCAACAACATTATAAACTGTCATACTTTCATATATAGAGTATATAGATGCTTCTGTTTGTTGATTTAGTTCAGAAGACAATTCTGTGTGGTCAAAAAGAAAGTACAGTCATTTAAATTACTCGTGCTGGAGATGATAGGCTATAGAGTACGGATGAGTCAAACCCAACTCACAAGCTACCATATTGATGTGACACGATGAAGTGAGAAAGAAAACAGTCTGGATGTTCCCTAGTGAATTGATACGCCTTGCATGTACTGTTGTGTATCCCTTGGATGTCTAACTGACCATGATCTATCTTTCTGGTCAATGGAGGAGTTATTAGGAAATTACCCTGAACATTAGGGTATTTCGTTATGCTTATGTTATGGTTTCCCCGTTCATAAACCCAAAATATAATGAAATGATATGTATATTTTAAAAATTTATTCATCATGATTTTAACAAATATTGATGAAAAACCTACTTTGTGCACAGCATTGGACCCAAAGTCTAGTTAAGTAAATTCAGTAAGCAATAAATGGCCACACTAATGTGGCCATAGGCTTGCTGCATACTAAGCATGGGGTACTCTAAATTCCATTTGCTAATAATTTTTTTTCTAAAAGTTTGTATTTGGCACATGGTTTCTTGAAAGATATGAATTAATGAAATATGAAAGTATATTTCATGGGTCCATATTCAACTCGTATTGAGTAGGTCAGCAAGAAATGAAGTATATTGAAACCAATAAAATCTATTTGTGTTTAGCATTTTCTCTGGAGAGCATCCATAAATCATATCCAAATAAATGTTCTCAACACAAGGGGTAAGGTCCCGTGACAGTATTCTTGGGTCCCAAAGTACTCTCTACCCTAGAATACTACTCAGAATGAAGATGCAGCAGTAGATTAAATTCCTCCAAGATTTGTCTTCTGTGGAGTGCAATCGAAGATCATTTGTTTCTCAAGTACTTCAATTTGAATGACCTGATTCTCAGCAAGTGAAAAATGCAAAGTCAAAGCTATAGGCAAAACAGGACCCTTGAAAGACTGACTTTTTGCAGATTGCTTTACAGCCTCATTTTCAAAGTTACTCAGTTCCTGGAGGGCCACCCTGGCAAACTTACCAAAGCTAGAGCTCCCCACCTACAAATGTTGGACCATGGTTTCAGTTAGTAAAACTCATCAGTGACTTGCTTGGAATATCTTCTTTCTGTATCTCCCCTGGGGGTCCATAATGGTGGTGACCAACAATTTGGAAATTGGAATCCTAGCTAAGCACCCTGGCTTTGCCTTAGAGACTCAGTTTTCTCTTGCTGCTATGACAAATTGCCACACACTTAGTGGCTTATAACAGCACACATTTGTTAGCTTATAGTTCTGAAGGTCAAAAGTCTGAAATGGCTTTCACTGGGCTAAAATCAACGTGCCAGCAGGGCTGGTTCCTTCTGGTGGCTCTAGGGGAGAATCCATTTCTTTGGGGTTTTTTTTAGTTTCTAGAGGCCACGGGCATTCTCTGGTTTGTGATCCCTTCCTCCGTCTTCAAAGCATGACATTTTCTGATCTCCATCAACTTGAATAGATTTAGATTCGATCATACTTGGTGATCTTTCACAGAAACAAAGAACAGAGTACCATATGTTTTCACTCATAAACAGACCTTGAACAATTATAATACTGTAAGAAAGCGATTGGCAGTAGTGGGAAACTGCCAGGGAAGGGAGGATGGGATTGGCAGTTGAGGGAAACTGCCAGGGGAGGGAGGATGGGATTGGCAGTTGAGGGAAACTGCCAGGGGAGGGAGGGGAACATCTCATCAACAAGGATACCTGCATAATCGATATTTGTATACCTAACCCTGTATTGTACCTCACATCTTTAAAATAAATTATAAATAATAATAATAAAAGCAAAAAAAAAGAAAATGCTTTCATACTGCTTTGCAATGTGTATGTGGTTTAAGTTAAGTACAATTATAAGAGTTAAAAAGTTAAAAAATTATGAAGTAAAAACCAGCAGTAAGTGAAGGTATATTCATTATTGAAGATAGAAAAGTATTGTTTATAAATTTGGTATAGCCTAAGTACAATATGTACAAAGTCTACAGTGGTGTCAATAATATCCTAGGCCTTAATATTCATTCATGACTCATCCAGTTCAACTTCCAGTCCCAAAAGTTTCATTCACAGTAAAAGCTCTCTACTAGTGTACCATTTTTATCTTTAATAACATTTTATATTGTACCTTTTCTATGCAAACGTATGTTTAGATACACAAATACTTAGCATTGTGTTACCATTACCTATAGTATTCAGTACAATAACATGCTGTTCAGATTTGTAGCCAAAACAAAGAGGCTGTACCATACAGCCTGGCTGTGTAGGAGAATCTACTATCTAGGTTTGCCTCATTACTATCTATGACATTCACACCTAACAACACAATTCCCAGAAGGTACCTTTGTGGTTAAGCTACACACAACTATATTTAAGTGAGAGTACTTTCAACTCTATATTTCATACTCAGCAAAATATCTAGCAATATTTACATTAAAATAGGCATTTTCCAGTGA
>NW_007252940.1:125621-176159 GCF_000164805.1 Carlito syrichta
GCTCCGGCGATCCTTCTGCCTCAGCCTTCCCAGTAGCTGGAACTATAGGCGTGCGCTACCACGCCCGGCTGATTTTTTGATTTATTGTAGAGATGAAGTCTCGCTGCCCAGGCGGGTCTCGAAGCAGCGGGCTCAGGCAATCCACTCACCTCAGCCTCCCAAAGGCGCGGGATTACAGGCTGAGCCACCGAGCCCGGCAATACCCTACATCTTTAAAAAAAAAAAAAAAAAAGAACCCTTGTGATTACATGCAGCCTACCAAGGTAATCCAGAATAATGTCCCCATCTTAAGATCCTTAACAATATCTGCAAAGTCCCTTTTCTTATGTAAGGTAACATATTTACAAGTTTCAGGGATTAAGACATGAACATCTTTGGGGACCATTATTCTTCCACAGAGACACAATAAAGAGGAGCATTCCTTGATTCATCATCATCATCATCATCACTGCCTTTAAACACTTACATTAGTCTGGACAGGAACAGTGAGTTTTTTTGTTTGTTTGTTTTTAAGTCAGAGTCTCACTCTGTTGCTCAGGCTGGAGTGTGGAGTGCAGTGGCACACTCACGGCTACTACAGCCTCGACCTGCTGGGCTTAGGCGATCCTTTCACCTCAGCCTTCCAAGTAGCTGGAACAACAGGCGTGCGCTACCACGCCTGGATCATTTTTTTTTTTTTTTAATTGTAGAGATGAGGTCTCGCCAAATTGCCCAGGCGGGTCTCGAACCTGCAGACTCAGGCATTTCACTCACCTCGGCCTCCCAAAGCGCGGGATCACAGGCTGAGCCACCGAGCCTGGCAGACTTTCAATTTGTATTATAATTTATAAATTAAAATAAATGTAGTTATTCATCACCCTGGTTTTAAATGTATTTTAAATGCATAAGATTGAATCACTGTCTTTTGGCCAGACATGGTGGCTCATGCCTGTAATTCCAGTACTTTGGGAGGCCGAGGTGGGAGGACTGCTTGAGCCCAGGTATTCAAGACCAGCCTGGACCGCATTAATGAGACCTCGTCTCTACAAAAAAAAAAAAATGTTTTTAATTTAGCCAGTATTGGTGTGCACCTGTAGTCCTAGCTACTCGGAAGGCTGAGGAGGAAGGATCACCTGAGCCAGGAGATCGAGGCTGTGGTGAACTGTGATCACACCACTGTACCAGCCTGGGTGACAGAATGAGATTCTGACTCAAAAAAAAAAAAAATCACTGTCTTTCTCTACCCAAGTCAATATTATTTGATTTTTAGCTGGTTTACTAATTCTAAGTAATTATAAGTAAATGTCCTTCCTGATTTTCAAGGGATAAACTGAGGCACAGAGTTGTAATTTAGTCCAGAAAGAGAAAGAAAAATAACCCGGGGCGGGGGGTTTCTAGTATGAGATAACCACTTCTAAAGACTAGAGACTATAAGCCAGCCTTGAGAAATGTCCAGACTGGGTAAACTGTGTGGAAAGATTAGCATGTCCCATGAACATGACAGACCACTTGAATTTACCTACCTGGCGTATTTGAATTATGCCTAGAAATCCTCAGAATATCCAGGTGCCTAAGGTTACTGAAGCAAGAGAGTGTTTTCTTAAAGGTAGAAAAGACTTGAGCATATCTTTAAATTAAGTGATAGAGGCAGAAGAGGAAAAGCAATTAAAGGTAGAGGAGAAACAAAAGCCACAAACTAGAAACAACTAAACCACCAGAAAAATGGATAAACAAAAAGTGGTGCCTCCATACAATAAAATACAGCTCAGAAATAAGACACAACTAACTGCTACTCACAAAATGATGACTCTCAAAATCACTGCACTGAGAGAAAAAAGCCAGACACAAAAGAGTATGTACTACATGAGTTCCCTTACATGAAATTTTAGAAAATGCAAGTGTATTTATAGTAACAGAAAGTAGCTTGGTGGTTGCCTCAGGTTGGAAGCAGAGAAAAAGGTATGAACAGCAAAGAGGCCCAAGAACATTTTGGAGGTGTTGGAAATATTCTTTCTTGATTACAGTGGTGGTTTCATGGTGTTGAAACTCCACAAATTGTATACTTTAAGTGGATATTTATTGTACGTAAATTCTACTTCAGTAAAACTGATTTTTCAAAAAGACAGAGGGAGGTTCTCTGGGGCCCCTGGACTGGATGAATAGCCCCTCTTCCCCTGGGAAGGAAGAAAAGGAGGCCAAGGCAGAGACGGTCACAGGTCCGGTCCTAGAGAGGAGGGAGCTGCCGAGAGAAGAGGGTGGTTAGCCTTGTTCTTCTGAATGCTTTTGCAATAGTTCCCCGCATGACTGTCTTTAGCAATGAGTCTCCTTTTAACATACATATTCATATCAATCACCATGAGGTCAACTCACATCTGAAGACCGGAGACTCACACTGTCACCCACAATGTGTGCTATCTAGGCAGAATATTTGCAAGGTCTAATCTCCTTATACCTCTAAATTCAGCCCACCTTCGGTTTGGTATTCCTGTCACACAGAGCCTCTGAGAGTCTCAGCAGCCAGCTGGCTGACGTGTTTTGAGTGTTGTTTTCTTTGCTTTCTTCTGAGTGGCATTTTCTTTGATTTCTTCCTATGTCCTTTTAATCCCCGGCAGTTCCAGAAGCAATAAGAAGGTGGGAGTCAAAGCTTAGTCAGAAAGCTTTAGGCTGGGAGGAGAGCCTGAAAGATAGGGATCTGCCAGCATCTCTGTGGTTATCGACTCTTTCATTTAACCACTTACCAGAGTGTATCAGACAGTATTTTGCAATAACGAAGGCAGAGCCATAGCAACCAGACTACAAAGAGAAGCACAGGCTTCTGGAAATGGCCCCAAGTCTCTGAAGAGATGTGAGCATTTCACAGCTTCCATTTTTGTGTGTGTTTGTTTCCTTTTGGTAGCCACTGGAGATACACTATGTTTCCTTTACACACCCCAAAACTAGGGAAATTTTGATTTATCACAGCTGGGTGCATGAGCTTAAGACTGGAATTTTTCAGCTAATAGAAATGCTAGGTTGAAATTGTTTTCTTAGCCATGAAAAATATCCTCCTTAGAACGTGTTTCCTTAGCTGCTAATATCTGGTGCCTTTTAATATTATTAATAATATATTTATCCTTGTGAAAAAAAATGTCGTGATTAAGTAGAGGAACCAAAAGTCCTCGACACCATAAACTGAAAGGGGTCCTCACTGTAGCCATTTACAAAAGAATAATGGTGAACATGGCACTGCAGTGTTTATTTGGAGCCGACTCCTTTAGTAAAGTAGGGGACTACTGTCCCTTTTTGCCCACCAAAACACATATCCACTCTATGTTTAAAAGTAAACAGGCTACCAAAAGAACTGAAAGCATGGACACAGGCAAATACTTGTACATGCATGTTCATAGTAGCATTATTTACAATAGCCAAGATGGAAAACAACCCAAATGTCCATCAACAGATGAAACAAAACAAGGTCTATCCATACAATGGAAGATTATTCAGCCATAAAAAATAAAGCAGTTCTGACACATGCTACAACATGCATGAACTTGAAAGAATTATGCTCAGTGAAGAAACCAGACACAAAAGGTCACACATTGTATGTTTCCATTCATAAGAAATGTCCAGAATAAGTAAATCCATAGAGACAGAAAGCAGATTGTTGGTCGCCAGAGGCTAGGGGGTGGAGGGGAGTAGAGTAAGGAACGATTGCTAAGACATACGGTGTTTCCTTCCAGAGTGATGGAAAAGTTCTGGAACTAGATTGTGGTGATGGGTGCACAATGTTGAGAAGGTACTAAAAGTCACTGAATCATACAGTTTAAAGTGGTTAATTTTATGTTATGTAAATTTTGCCTCAATTTTTGTAAATTTCATATTCTTAAAAATTGCTAAGGGAGTAGATTTAAAGTGTTCTCACCACAAAAATAATGGTGAGTATGTGAGGTAATACATGTTACTTATTTAGCCATTCCATAATGCATACATATGTCAAAACATGTTATGCACAATAATTCTATACAATTTTTATTTGCCAATTTAAAGAAAGAAATTTAAAAGTTAAAAAATTAAATGAAGTAAGAAGAACTTTTGCTTAAAAAACATTTCCAAGTCAAAATAGTAATGAGGTCACATAAAAAACCTTTTAAATACAAATAAAGTATTCAAAATATTAAAGAAAAATTACTATAATAAAAGTACACTGGCTGACAGGTGTATTCAATCCATTCCATTAATATTAAGTGAGCCTTTAATATCTCAACCAGAGGAGGAAAGAGGTAAACAAACTACTCACTGTTGTGATAAGGCCAGGAACAGGGGTGGGGAAGTGGGGATAGTTGTAAAAGCTGCTTTGCCCAAAGGACCTCCAGCCTGATATGATAGAAGACAAATATTGACAGCATACCTTGCACCAGGAGGCCACACCCTGCACCAGCCAGAATCACAAGGAAAAGTTAATTAGAAAGACAAGGCAGAATTTGGTTAGGAGCTCAAAGGAGTAACAAAGAGCACAGTACATATTTATGAGAATTTCGAGATGGAGAAGCTCTCAGAGGCTTCAATCCTCTCTGGCACAGAGCAGGCAGGCGTTCTGAGAATCAGGAGTGAGGGTTTCTATTCCCTTGTTGGGTTATTACATGACTATGAACTGGACTATGTCATGTAACTTTCTGGGTCTTGACTTTCTTTGTTAAGTGCTTTCCAGACTGAACTGGCATCACAAATGTCTATGGAACATTTAAAACACAGAGACCCCTCCTAGGGCTGGAGAAATGGCACCTTGGAGATGAACCAGTGGCTCTGAGACTTGATCTCCTGGGACTTGTTAATACTCAGATTGCCCGTCCCCACTCCTAGAGTTTTTGGTCCAGGAGGGTTAGGGTGGAAACTTGAACTTTTCCATCTCTAACATGTTCCCAGTGAAGGTGATGCCTCATCACACACTGAGAATCACTGAGGATAAATCAAACTAGTCATTGCCAACCCTGGCTGGGAGAATCAGAATCACCTGGAAAATATTTACTTAAATGAATTCCAAGACCCCACTCCATATGAAGTGAATCATGGATCCTCTAGAGTCTAAACCCTTCTGTCTAGCTCTAAGTTCCATGATGGTTCTGGGAGAGGGGCCTGGGGCTGGACTCTTAAGTGAGTTTGATTTGGAGTGAAGGAGAGGAGGACACTAGAATTCTGCTTGGGCCAGAATGAGTAGGCACAACTCTGGGTCAAGAATCAGCAAGTTATCGTGATGGTCATGGAAACCATGACCCAGCTCATCTTAGATCATAGTTATTAACCACTCAGTGCATTTATTTAGCTCCTAAAAATGTGAGGGAGGGAGATAAAATAGGAAAAGAAAAGTGGCTTTTGCACAGAGATGCTTGGGAAAGGCCTGAGGAAACTTCACAAAAAGTTTCCAGATAGTGTCAGTGCTAGTCTATCAGTGTCTTTTCCTGAATTTTTTTTATTTTTCCCACAACTACGTCTAAATAATAATAAGAGCTTTTCAAATAAAAATATTATGGCAGCCAGGCTCAGTGGCTCAGCCTGTAATCCCACGCCTTGGGAGACTGAGGTGAGTGGATGGCCTGATCCCGCGGGTTCGAGACCCGCCTGGGCAACTTGGCGAGACCTCATCTCTACAATAAATCAAAAAATTAGCCAGGCGTGGTAGCGCGTGCCTGTAGTTCCGGCTATTTGGAAGGCTGAGGCGGAAGGATTGCCGAAGCCCAGCAGGTCGAGGCTGCGGTGGCCGGGAGCGTGCCACTGCACTCCAGTCTGGGCGACAGAGTGAGACTTCGACTCAAAAAAAAAAAAAAAATTATGGCATAAATTCCTAAGGAATGAAATCCAATGCACTAATGTCTCAGCATAAAATATGTCCTTAGATGCCATTTCATGGAGTACCTGGTAGAAAGATTGCTCATTGAATATTTAGTTGGTGAAACAGAGTGAAGGAGCTGATCTGTTTCCTCTGGTTATTACTCCCTAACCCAGACATCTCATAGCGCACATACAGACTTCCATAACTGATTTTACTTAGAGCAACTCCCACCAGTTATTCGGATGTTTAGCTTTGGATTTTTAGATCATCTGTTGGAATAAAAGCAACAGGCACGAAGGTCCTATCTCTTAAGAAAAAAACTAGGGTATATTCACTGTCAGGGACACATGAGTGTGTAATGTGTGTGGTAAGCTTCTGTAATGTGTAATTTAAAAATTGTCCTGACAGTAGTGGGCAACTGCCAGGGGAGAGCAGGGGTGGGATTGGCAGTGGTGGGAAGCTGCTGGTGGGGGGGCGGCCACACCTCATCAACAAGGGTACCTGCATAATGAACATTTGTATACCTAACCCTGAATTGTACCGCAGATATTTTAAATAAAAATTTTTTTTTAATTGCCTTGAGAGTTAACTTGGGCTAACTGAGACCCCTCACCCTAACAATAGGACTAAACTTCTTTAGGTGTCTTCTATACTAATGTGTATGTGATCAAGCAGTGGCTATTTCGGGGAATTCTCCTTGATAACCACAATTGTTTTATAAAACTTTTTTCCAAGAAGTATGTAGATTCTTCGAGATCATGCTCTTAAATATTTTAGCTCCTCACAGCACTTGGTACAATGTTGAAAACATAGTGCATTAATCATTTTTTAACTCAAATAAATATACAACAAAATCCCTGTATGGTAGCATTGGTTTACTCAGAAATCAGAAAACAATGTCTTGAATACACATTTTCTTCATTAGTCCCACAGCAACCATGTTGTAATCCTCCACCAGGTCATCCTTGGATTTTTCTTCTTCTTTTTTTTTTTAAATCAATATTTTTTATTATGGTTTTGTTGGGTACAGTTAAGGGTTAGGTGTACAATTACGTTTCATTCAGGCACCCTGTTGATAAGGATTTTTCTTGTGACTCTGTTTCTCTCTCTTCTCAATCCAGTTTATGCTATAGCCATAGAATACAGCCATTGCATGCCTCACTCATGACCAGTGTCAACTGGGGTCAGTAGAAAGATGGCTGATTCATAATCCGAAAATCTGGTTTTGCTACTTTATATCCTTTGAACTACATCTTGCCATTTTCTCACCTCCCTCCCCCCACCAACCTCTGTTTTGTTCTCTGTCTCTGTATATTTGACCTTTTTTGTTTTGCATAGATTCCACATATAAGTGAGATCGTGCAAAGTTTGTCCTTCCCTGCCTGGCTTTTTCCACTTAGCATAATGCTTTCTAGGTTCATCCATCATGTTGCAAAAGGCAGATCTCCCTTTTTATGGTTGAATAATAGCAGATATGTAGGATGAATGAGACTAGAGACCTAATGTACAACAAGAGGACTATAGTTAAATTGTATTGCATTGGGGATTTTTGTTGAATAAATAGATTTTAGCTGCTTTAGGCACAGAAAATTACTATGTGAAAGGATGGATATGTTCATTTGCTTCATTCATTCTAGTAATCATTTTGCTATCTATATGTATCCCATAACATCTTGTTGTAGACCTTAAATATACACGATAAGATTTTTTATTTTTTATTTGTTTTATTTGTTTTTATTTTTTGAGTTGGAGTCTCACTCCATCGCCCAGACTGGAGTGCAGTGGCCGCTCCCGGCCACCGCAGCCTCGACCTGCTGGGCTCCGGCGATCCTTCCGCCCCAGCCTTCCAAGTAGCTGGAACTACAGGTGCGTGCTACCACGCCTGGCTAATTTTTTTTTATTTATTGTAGAGATGAGTTCTCGCCAAGTTGCCTGGGCAGGTCTCGAACCCGCGGGCTCAGGCAATCCACACACCTCTGCCTCCCAGAGCGCTGGGATTACAGGCTGAGCCACCGAGCCCAGCAAGATTTATTTTTTAAATAATGGAGATCGGGGTTTGAGTCTTAGTTTGACCTCGAGGAGATGGGTAACCCTAGACCAATCAGTTAAGTTCTTCCAGCCTCCGATTCTGTATCCAAGAAATGTGCATAAAAATGTCCAACTTAGCCAAGCTTAACTTTCCAACTTAGCTATTAGCAATTTAAAAGCAAAGACTAAGTTTTCTACTCCTTTGGTCTACTCTAAGTTACCTGCTGTGTACCCCATTAAGCTAATTAAATACTTGTAAGACTAGTGTTAGAAGAAAGAAAGGGACAAAAAAATAGATGACTCTAGTTCAAGAGAAATGTAAAACTCAAAATTCTTCTTTTACAATTTTCTTCTATTTTGCATTTTCTTAGCCTAAGGACAGAGAACAGTAGCAATGTTTGTGAAAGTCAGCAGGGAGAATGATGTTTGTGCAAGTTAGTGAAACTCCAGGGAAGCTCAGAGGCTTTGGAAATCCATTTGCCTGACTGCCAGCGAGTGAGGCCTCTAGGCTCACAGCCTCATGTTGTCCATCTTTGAATGCACAAAGGAACACTTACTGACGAATTATTTTTTCTAGATATTAACAAATCCTCAGAAGAATGATGTGATGTGCTAACATTTCAGATATGATTGTTGTGTTTATCATAGTCCGCTGGAAGATAATTATGGGACGGTTTCTATTAAATGCCACAGACTAGACCATTTTTCTGTCTTCTCCTGTCATTAGGTCCCATGTGAAGGTTACTATGGGAAACACTCCCTACTGAAATAGTAGTCATGTCTGCAGCCTGGGAGGTTCCAGTAGCAACGCTAGTGTGCTCAGAGACATGGCCCTCTGGGATTTCATCCAAGCTTTAGAAAGACAGACTGGTAAGGGGAAAGAGCATTTTGTAAACAAAATGAAAAGAACAGGGTGCTCATTTACAGTGCTGGGAAAAGAATCAGCAGGGGCTATGACTTGGTTGGATCTGCAAAACTAACTTTTATGTTCTAATTTGTTGAGGAATATAGGTGGTCCTTGACTTAACGATGATTCTACTTAAGATTTTTTGACTTTACGATGTTGTGAAACCCTTGTGTTTTTTTTTTTTTACTTTCAGTACAGTGCTTAATACATTTCATGAGATCTTCAACACTTTATTATAAAATAAGATTTGTGTCTGATGATGTTTTCCAACTGTAAGATAATGTGAGTGTTCTGAGCATGTTTAGGATAGGCTAGGCTAAGCAAGGATATTCAGTAGGTTAAGAATATTAAATGCATTTTGACTTAGAATATTTTCCATTGACAGTGAGTTTAGTGGGGTGCAACCCCATTGTAGCTCAAGGAGCATCTGTAATTGTGTTTCACCTCTAGAGATCAAGTCATTTCTTGGGGCTACTTTATATGAAAGGTAGAATGAAATCAGGATGCAGGTAATGTGAGGAGCCCTGAGATTATTTTAAAGCACAATGTTCTTATGAAAATGACTCTTTAATCGGGAGATTGATGATGTATATCTTGGTCACAGAGCACACTGATGATCAAATCTTTCAAACTCTTTAGACTGAGAAACTGCTCTGGAACAAAACCATAGCAACAGGAAGGAAGATAGGAGAGTGTAATGTCTTGAGTTGGGTTTTCTAGAAGCAGAACTTGAGACCAGGATTGAAGTGCACGAGAATTATTGGGGTGGCATTCTCAATACTCTCAGGTGAAAAGGATCAAGAGAGTGAGCTGGTAGAGCAAGGGAAGGAGCAAGGCAAGGGTTGGATCTCAGAGCTTCAGCCGTGATCTTGAACTTCTCAACCTCCAGAACTGTGAGTGCGAGATCAGAATGAGGAACTCTGGAGTGTGAAGAGCAACATAGAGTCATACTTTGAGACAGGAGGGTCTGTCTTTGGTATCCCCCCAGCCGTGGGCTGCAGGAAGCTAGGGAGAAGATAAAGTGACTCCCTTTGGCCAGGAGCCACTCTGGAGAAAAGAACAGCAGTGAGTACCCAGCAGCTGGTGGAGAAAGCACCAATCCATTAAAGAGGGACTAAGTGGGGGACACCCAGAATCTACTCTAGTTGTTTACCCCAAACCACGAATTAGTGGCACAGTCAAGACTAAAACCCATCTCTCAGCCTTGTCACTGCCTTGTCAAGTCTGTTTTTTATAATGGTAATACCTACCACTATGCCACATAACATTTTTCAGAGCTATAATCTGATTTCATACCCACTCTAATCCTGGAAGATAAACAAAGGCTGAGATCTCTGTGACCATTTTATGAATGAGAACATGGGGGCTAAGAGAGTGATCTTGCACAAGGTCATGCACCTGATGTCTGCTGGGCACAAACTCGTTGTCAACTTGGTTTTGTTCTATGTCTCTCATATGCTTTGGCAGTTGTGAGCCTCAAACAAAGACCCCGTCTGAGCCCGGACCTGCTCAAGGAATATTTAAGTCCCTTGTCATGTGTCGCCAGCCCTGGTGTGAGGTTTCTGGTTTCCATTTCTAACTTTTGATACCCTCTTAGTAATAAGAGAAAAATAGCCTATTTTTATAAAATGGCTCAGATGTCTCTGGAAACATTTACAATGCTTGGAATGTTGTGTTTTAATAATTTCCTGATCTGTATGCAGTAAGGCATTTTAATCCAAGAGTTAATGTGAAATTCATCATCGTTGTGGAGTTTAAATTTTGCTTTACATTTTCCTTGCATTTAAATTTAATCACAGTCGATCCACAAGTGAGCTGAATGTGCTATGACTTCTTCAGTTTATTGCTTATTTATGGAGAACTCTCTCCACTTTTTATCTTATCTTCTTCCTCCATTTTCTTCAGTCTCAAAATCTTTCTTATGATCTAATGGTTTTCTGCACTGATGCCTGGATATCCAGAGCCCGCTCCAAATTCTGCCATGAAATGTTCATATCTTTGTTAAGGTCACCTGCACAGGGCCAACGTGAAGCTGTGGAGTTGGAAGATCTTGTTTCCAGACCACACAGTCTACCTTAACCTGACTTGGTAATCATGTAGCAAAAAAGATCATGGGTGGCTGGGCGTGGAGGCTCACACCTGTAATCCCAGCACTTTGGAAGGCTGAGGCAAGAAGATTGCCTGAGTCCAGGGGTTTGAGACCAGCCTGGACTACTTGGTGAGACCTTGTTTCTACGATAAATAAAAAAATTAGCCAGGCGTTGGGGCGCTCACCTGTGGTTTCAGGTTGAGACTGCAGTGGCTGTGAGCATGCTATTGCGCTCCAGCCTGGGCGATACATTGAGACTGCAATTAAAAAAAAAAAAGATCATGGGTGTTTACAATTGTGCATACCCTTTGGCCTAGAAATTATACTTCTAACTTCTATTCTAGAGAAATAACTATAAATATACCCAAAGGCTTGGCTATAAGGATGTTTGCCAGTGTAATGTTTACAAGAAAAGAATTGTTAAGGGACTCATCAGTGAACTGTTTGTGTCTTCTCCCCACGCCCCCCCCCGAAATATTAATATATTGAAGCCCTAACTCCCAATGTGATGGTATTAAAAGGTGGGGGCTGGTGTTTTATTTTATTTTATTTATTTTTTTGAGTCAAGGTCTCTCTCTGTCTCCCAGGCTAGAGTGCAGTGGCATGATCACAGCTCACTGCAGCTTCGACCTCCTGGGCTCAGGCGATTTTTATGCTTCAACTTCTCAAGCTGGGACTACAGATGTGCACCACCATGACTGGCTCAAATTTTTTTATTGTTTTGGTAGAGATGAGGGCTCACCATGTTGTGTTTGCTGGACTCAAGGAATCCTCCTGCCTTGGCCTCCCAAAGTACTGAGATTGCAGGCATGAGCCACCACACCTGGCCAAATTGGTGTTTCTATGAGAAGAAAAAGAAATCAGAGTCAGTCCCCCCCATATGAGGGATGAGGGAGGATACAGCAGGAAGGCAGACATCTACAAGGCAGGAGAGTGCCCTCACTTGAAAACTTGATCTTGGACTGCCTAGCCTCAGAAACTGTGAGAAATAAATGTCTTTTGTTTAAGGCACCCGAATCTATGATATTCTCTCGTAGCAGTCAGAGATAAGATGAATATAATAAAATAATATACATCAGTGGTTCTCAAACCAGAGGGCTTGTTAAGTAAAACAGATTGTATGCTTCCCCACCTCCCTCTCCATCCCTGATTTTCTTTCTTTCCTTTTTTTAAAGTCAGCTTCTCACTCTATCACCCAGGTTGGAGTGTGAAGTGCAGTGGCACACTCACAGCTACTACTTGCTGGGCTCAGGTGATCCTTCCACCTCAGCCTTCCAAGTAGCTGGACCTAAAGGTGTGCACCACCATGCCCAGCTAATTTTTTTGATTTATTGTAGAGACAGAAGTTCTCCAAGTTGCCTAGACTGGTCTCAAACCCCTGGGCTCAGGTAATCCTCTCACTTCTGCTTCCCAAAATGCAGAGATTATAGGCGTGAGCCACTACACCCAACCACTCCCAAATCTCTAATTCAGTAAATCTATGATGGAGTCTAAGAATTTGTATTTCTATCAAGTTCCAAGGTGATGCTGATGCTGCTTATATTTGGACTACCCCTTGGGAACCATTGCTATACCAGAATATGTAATGACATAGTGTCTTTATATCATTGCCCTTAAAAAGAAATTTGTGTGACAAAAGATATTTTAAGTCTATTTTTGTAAATCAATACCAATATTTTAAAAGTTGAATGGTGGCTAACTGAGTTGTCTTTGAGTAGGGGTGATGATGTGGTGTGTTGCCCCCTCGTTTTTGCATTGATTCAGAACTCATAAACCTGGGTTTCATCCTATCCCTAACTCTCATCCATTAGATGATGTTGAGTAAATTGGCTAACCCACAACAGCCACAACTTCCTCACCTATAAACAGACAAAGACACATACCTCATGTATTCATTCATTTAACAAATATGTAGAAACCCCTCTGTACCCCAGGGACTGGGCTGGGGACTGGGGGTGAAATAATGAAGCCTCAGTGCTTTGATTTCATACACCTTCGAGTTTATTGAGGGAAAAAGACAGCCAACCCCCCTGTACAGACATATTTCAATGACAACACGTCTTAAAATATTCCTAACATTCCAAATTGCTGATTTATAGAAGTCTTGGTAAGTATTTCCCTTTACAAAAAATTATACTGCTGGAATCCTCTAAGGAGCCAGTTTCTCTGGTATAATTTGATTTAAACAACTTTTCTTTTTTTTTAGTATAATTTCCATTTTATTTGTTTCCAGAGGATAGTGGTTCTTCAGTCCTTAAGGACTCAGCTCCTAACATGGGCTTTGATGGAGGTTGTGGGGCAGTCCCTGCAGGTCTAAATCAGGGTGGGGGTGTTTGGTCCTTGCCACCTTCATGAGACCGATTCCTCATTACCTTGCTGTGAATAGCACAACTCACACATACAGCTTGGGAAGCACATAGGCGTGGAAGACGCTTGCTTCAGAAATGCCCCTGACAGCTGCAGCCTCCACTATGTTTCGAATGACAAACTTCTTAATAGCCTTATCCTTGGGCACGCATCAGGCGCAGTTCATGTAGCAAATGGGCTGCATGTGGCCGCGGCCCTTTTTGGCATGACCATAGTTTCTTCCTTTCTTTGTCATCTTGGAAGCGAGGGCCTGAAAGATTTAAACAGAACTTTTCAGGAACAAGCTTGCAGCATGAAGTGAGTCAAGCTTCTCTCACAGTGTGGCCATTCCTGGGCCTATAGGTATGGCCCTGTGTCACCCAGGGTGAATGGCGATCCCTGCTTCATAGAGGCCTGGGAGAATTAAAATTTTCTGACAGTCCCCAAACTCCCACGTGCATAATGAATCTGATTTCTTATTGAACTCTCTATGCACAGCCCAAGAAGAGAGAAAAGTGCCCTCTTCCTTCCCTCCAACCGCCCAAGAACCTGGAAGTAAATGCTTTCTTGGTCCATCAATGAAGGCACTTGAGGCAAACTTCTTGATATGACGAACCCATGTTTCTGTGTCAGATCCTTGAGACATGTTGTCTAAAAGCCACACTGCACAGGTAAGCACAGGCCTCCAAACATCAGCTCTCACCTTGGAGTTGTCTAGCTAATAGGGAGTCGTTGGAGCTGTGGTCATGATGAAATTGGTCCTCCCTTGTAAGGAGTGGGAGAGGCTCCAGGATATGGGTTATCATGGGCAGAGCCTCGCCTTCAGGCCACTGCCCTTCTGGCCTCTCTTTGGGCCAAACCTCTGGCTTTATCTTTTGATAATCTAGTATATTTACTCGACCTGGTCTGCACCTGTGCCACAGGCAGTGTGTTTTACTGTCCTCAATTTAATCTCTGGGCTTCTAACTATAAAAAGAAAGAAAAAAGGAAAGGAAGCTGGATCAGCCCTTTCAAAACAAAATCAAATAATTACTCTGTTTTAGAAGGAGACCATTTTTCACAGGTATCTTAGGCTTTGTATTTATAGTTCCTGGCCTTCTTAAACTTCCAGAAGAAAGTTGTAAAACTGCTCACCAAATGTCACTGTGGAAGGAAGGAAGCACAACTCAAGAGACAGGGGTTAGTAAAAACCAAAGTGGATATAAATACTATGTTGCTTTCAGTTAAGGGACTATTAATATCTAAGTAAAAACTATGGTGAAAAAGGAACCCTTGCAATTTTATGATGTTAGTTTTACAGTTTTATAGCAAATAATTAAAAAGATAACTAGCCTAAGAATCTTTTTTTTTTTTTTTTTTGGCGTTGGGGGTCTCTTGCAGCCCAGGCTGGAGTGCAGTGACACCAGCATAGCTTACCACAGCCTCAACTTGCTGGGCTCAGGTGATTCTGCTGCCTCAGCCTCTTGAGTAGCTGGGACTACAGCACGCACCACTATGCCTGGATACTTTTTTCTTTTTTGTATTTTTTTGTTAAGATGAGGTCTTGCTGTGTTGCCTAAGCTGGTCTCGAACTCCTGGGCTCAAGAGACCCCCCCCCCCCGGCCCCGTCTTGGCCTCTCAAAGTGCTGGGATTACAGGCATGAGCCATCACACCCAGTCAGAATCCATTTTTTAAAATGATATATGATTCACATACTATAAAATTTACTCTTTTAAAGTGTACAATTTAGCAGTTTCTATTATGTTGACAAAGTTGTGCCATCATCACTAGTTTCTAAGTCTAGAATATTTTATCACCCCAAAATGAAACCCCATATCCATGAGCAGTGACTCTCCATGCCCCCAGTCCCCCAATGGCAATGACTAATTTTGCAGCAATGAAACTACTCTCTATGATGCTATGATGGTGGACACATGTTATTATACATTTGTCCAAACCCATAGAATGTAAAACATCAAGAGTGAACCCTAATGTAAACTATGAACTTTGGGTGATAGTGATGTGTCAATGTAGGTTTATCAATTATAACAAATGTACTGCTCTGGTGCGGAATGTGGATCGTGGGGGCTCTGGGCATGTGTAGGGGCAGAGCCTATATGGGAACTCTCTATACCTCCTTCTCGATTTTTCCATGAACCTAAAACTGATCTAGAAAATAAAAGTCTGCCGGGCTTGGTGGCTCAGCCTGTAATCCCAGCACTTTGGGAGGCTGAGGTGAGTGGATTGCCTGAGCCCGCGGGTTCAAGACCCGCCTGGGCAGCGAGACCTCATCTCTACAATAAATCAAAAAATCAGCCGGGCATGGTAGCGCACGCCTGTAGTTCCAGCTACTTGGAAGGCTGAGGCGGAAGGATCGCAGGAGCCCAGCAGGCCAGGCTACGGTGACCGGGAGCGGCCACTGCACTCCAGTCTGGGTGACAGAGTGAGACTCCAACTCAAAAAATAAAATAAAATAAATAAAATAATAAAAAAAGAAAAGAAAAGTCCATTAAAAAAAATTATAATAGAGTCCTTGGCATTAAAAGTGTACTAGTAAATACTGACTTATAACCAAGACATTTTTCTTCTACCTTTTGGGTCTCCTCCCAGCAAGACTTTTAACCCTAAAATGCTGTGTCTACATGTGAGGAATCTGATTAAGAGAGTATGAGAACCACTCATTTTAGTTCAGTGTTCTGGGTCAAGTGCCCATTTTCCACTCACCTGTCTGAAATGCAATGTTCTCATCTGGGAATCAGGGAGTTGGCTTAGGTCATCTGTAAGGGCCCTTCAGCTTTAACAGTCTTTGAGCTGGTTGAGACCCTACACAAGTCACGTATATGGCCAGCTCTAAAAAAGTGGCCCACACCCGTATGTCTTCACCCCAAGTGATATGTCATGGCCCGGTAACCTTATTTTTCAAATCCAAATGCAGGGTTTATAAGCCAACAAAGGATTTTTTATGTTTAAAAAGCCATACGGGTTCCCTAGTACCATGTATATTTTATGTAGAAAAACTGAAATATTTAGAAATATATATTTTACAAAATTAATATTGCTCATGGGTTCTTCTCTCACTTGAACCCAGAAGTCTGAGACCATCCTGAGGAACACAATGAGACTGAGTCTCTACTTAAGAAAGATTTTTCTCTTTTTTTTTCCTTTTTTTTTTTTGAGTAGGAGTCTCACTTTGTCACCCAGGCTGGAGTGCAGTGGCACACTCATGGCCACCACAGCCTTAGCCCGCTGGGCGCAGGCGATCCTTCTGCCTCAGCCTTCCAAAGTAGCTGGAACCACAGACATGTCACCATGCCTGACAAATTTATTGTAGAGACGAGATCTCACTAAGTTGCCCAGGCTGGTCTCAAACCTCTGTACTTAGGCAATCCTCTTGCTTCTGCCTCCCAAAGCACTGGGATTACAGGCGTGAGTCACTGTGCCCGGCAAAAAAGAAAAATTTTTCTAATGTTGTTGTTTGTTTGTTTGGTGGAGGAAGGCTATAGAGGTCATTGTGGTTTCAAAAGAAAAGCCAGAGACCAGAATTCAGAGCCCCTGGATTTCCATAGAGAAGGTGTCATTAGTTGACTAATCACACGTCTGAAGACACAGCTCTCTTATTGTTTCATGCACATTATATGCTGTGTTGTGTTCAGCTGAAAGTAATTGAAAACCCCATTTGAGTGGTTTAAACCTAGAGATTTTTTTTTTCTTATATAACAGGAAGTTTGGAGATAGGCACTTGTCGATGTTCACATCAAAGAACTCCACCCCATCACAGCTGGGCACAAGTCTGCGTCACTTCTGCATTCAAGGCAGGAGGAAATGGGAAGACATGAAGGAAAAGCCAGACCAGCTGGCTCAGTCTCTTTTTAACACAGAAGCAAAGGGTTTCTTGAAGAAGACTTGTGCTTAGGTTTTACTGCCCAGATCATATGGCTACTCCCAACTATGAGAGGGTCTGGGAAACAGAGCTAGGCATACCGCTTCTGCAAAAAGAATTGAGCTTTTGTTAGCATGAAAGAAGGGGATGAATAGATACTGATATGCAAGAAACAGCATTTATCTTAAATACTCCTAATAGCCAACAGCTGTGTGGCTTTTTATGCGATTTGAGTTAATGTATAAAGCATCCTTTTCAACTAGCATTCAGTGCGGGGTAAAAGTTTTTAATAATAATAACTGTTTATTACAACAAGCCCTTTTTAACACTTTTGTTTGATCTTAAGCCAATCCTGTAGAATAGGTAAATTAAGTGTTATTATTCCCATGGTACAGATGAGAAAACTGAGACTCAGGGCAGGTATAGCTACATGGACATGGTGAATACAGAATTTGAATCTAATTCTTGTGTCTCCAAAGTCTATGGCAAAGCCTGCATTTATGTTTCTGCCTGCTCAGTCGGCACTGCATGGTGAATCTTTGCTAAGGTCATAGGACTTAAAATACTAGGAAATAAACAGGGTCAACTGGAATTGGGAGCTGTGAAAGACAGCGAGTCTGTCTGTGGTTTCCTTTGCCTGATATGGCCTGTGAGCTTTTGATTTTGTCCGTTGCAACATTCTAAAGGGCTTTCTGACTGCAAGCATGGGCTAGTGAATGTAACCTCAGATTACAAAGAAACATTGACAAACAGTCCGCTGTGGATGGCTAGACTATATGCAAGTGAGGTGCTGGGTGGAGTCGGGGCCACCTTTGCCTTGGGCGCATAGCAAAACTTGCTTTTACAAAGACAGATCCTTCAATATCTCCATTTTGAATTGTTGGCGTTTTCCTTTGGTTGCTGAAGCTTTCTCATGACATAGGATTTTTGGGAAAGTTATTAAGGGAATTTCAGCGACCAAGACCCATAAAACCCCTTCCAGCCTAATGTGGTAGCTCACACCTGTAATCATTAGCATTTTGGGAGGCCAAGGCAGGAGGATTGTTTGATCCCAGGAGTTTAAGACCAACCTAGGTAACATAGCGAGACCTCGTCTCTACAAAAAATTTGTCAGGCATGGCGGTGCATGCCTGTAGTCCCAGCTACTCTAGAGGCTGAGGCAGAAGGATTGCCTGAGCCCTGGAGTTCGAGGTTGTGGTGAACTGTGATGGTGCCACTCCCCTCCATCCTGGGCCACAGAGTAAGACCCTGACTCAACAAAATTTAAAAACTCAAAACACAAAAAACCCCTTCCACTAAACTTTAGACAGAATGCCTTTGTGTGGCCCTGTGAAGACAAGATATACAATACTTGGAAAGAAGCAGGATGACTGCATGCCCTTGCAAAGTCATACTGAAACACTGTCTACCAAGTCCATCCAAGGGTATATAATTCTCTAGGAAATGCATCTTGGTTTGACTTTCTGTTTATACCACTGATTAGGATCTTTCCTCTATGAAGGTAAATATTTACCTGTAGCCTGATAAGTTACAAATGATTTTTGTATAGCACAGTTGCATATTGTTTCTGTTTGGCTAAAGAAATTAAAAAAGGACAAAGGTAACAGTCTTGTTGTCTTAGGACATAAAATAGATTTGTATCTATCTTTGCAATCATTTTTCCACTGGCTATATATATATATATCAGTCTCTCCTACATGGTGTTTTCCTTATTAATGAATTTAAAATGTCTTTGACAAATGCTCACCATATATCTGTATAAAGGTCGTGTTTCTAGCTTTTTAAAGTTTACTTTGGCAGTGTCTCGGCAAAACTTATGGAGACAATCAAGTGCAGTTTAAGAAATTTAGCAATGTGAAGATTATAAAGTGCAAAGAGAACAATCCCATTGGGAGTATATGTGCTGTTTAACTTGATCCTTGCCTTCAGCTGTTCATAAACACTGCTTTAGAAGCTATTTCTCACAGTGTGTTAGTATTGGACTCCAGAACAAAATCAAAATAAAACAATGCAAAACGAGAAAGCCTTATGCAAACAAATGGATGAACATAGAAATTACAATTTTAGAAATGAAATGGAATCTGGTTGTGGTGGCCACCCAGAGAGCATCCTTCTTGCTTCTAAACTCTGTCTCTCTGCAGGTACTTGCTTTCTTTTTAAGCCCAAAACCTATTTCCAAGGCCACATGCCTTGGATGAAATTTCTGGTGCAAAGAAAAACAAGTCGCATCAGGTATAGTTTATCCTAATTTCCAAAGAAGTCGTTTCCTCCTCTAGGGGAGAGAAGACATATTGTAAAGATCCAGAAGCCAGTGTCCTCTCAAATGAATACCAACCCCAAACGGCCTTTCCTTGTCCCATTTGATGTCTCTAGTCCAATAATATGGCCTCGTATGAGTCCCAGATTCTAGAAGCAGTTGCTTGATGTCTAGTAGTAAAGGATTATAATTGTATTTAATTATTTATTTCAGCCATCTTGGAAATGGCTGAGTGAGAGTCTGGTGAGAGAGAGGAATGTTTGAGAAATACACAAATTATGTGTGTATGAAAGAGGATGCCTGTTTGAGGCTACCCTTCGGTTTTGGCACTTTCTCTTAAACTTAAACAGAGATAATTGCAGATTTATGTGCTTTGTTGGTACATTTATTACAAGAATAGTAACCACTTAGACCACATGTTCACATGAGTTCCTGAAATCCCTAACCACATGTTTCCATTGCTGAGGCAGTTGTACGTGGGGAGGCTGGGAGTGTTAGAACAGTTGGTTTGTTTAATTCCAGTAGTGTTATTTCTCCCAACAAAAACACCTAATCTCTAGGATTTCTAGGATGGTTTCCACCAGATGTGTCACAGAAAAGAGCCTGGAATAATCCATGTCAAACTTCTGTTAATACTATGTGCAGTTTCCAATGCCTGTGACACATAACAACATTATTATTTATGTCTACAGTCCATTTACTGTCCCTTTCACACTCTGGACCCTCAAACAATCTGCCCCTTGTTCAAAGAAGAATACTATGAACCATATATGTAATCACAAGACATACAAAAATTCTTTTATTTTTAAAGCAAGATTCACTGAGAAGACAAAAAAAATCCCACAGTGGGAGGAGACCCGAAGGGGTTACCCTAAAAGAAAAATTCATGTTGCTTAAAATAGGACCTTTCGTCTCTCTCACCAAAAATATTATTCTATGTATTATGTCATATTCCTAGATGCCAACTAGTAGAAAATCTCAAATGTGTCCAAGAATCTTTGAATTGTTTATGCTGTAAAGCAACAGACTTATTGTCTTCTCCTGGAGGTTCTATTATCACTTTCCCACCAATGTAGTAACTTTATTTTTTTAAAGACACTAGATTGATTTGACATTAACTCCTTCCAGAGATCCCTTGCTCAATTCTGATCATGACTGCTTTTCCTATTAGGAACTCAGAAACCAAACCTTTGGTAATCACGTAAGACTTTTATCCATTAGAATCCCAGTTCTAGCCGGGCTCGGTGGCTCAGCCTATAATCCCGCGCCTTTGGGAGGCTGAGGTGAGTGGATTGCCTGAGCCCATGGGTTCGAGACCCACCTGGGCAGGCGAGACCTCATCTCTACAATAAATCAAAAAATTAGCCGGGCGTGGTAGCGCGCACCTGTAATTCTGGCTACTCGGAAGGCTGAGGCAGAAGGATCGCCGGAGCCCAGCAGGTCGAGGCTGCGGTGGCTGGGAGCAACAACTGCACTCCAGTCTGGGCAACAGAGTGAGACTCCAACTCAAAACAAAACAAAACAAAACAAAAGAATCCCAGTTCTGACCTTCAGTCTTCTGGCGCTCATTTCATTCTCTGTGAGTCCTCAATGGTGAGTCAGAGGGCTCAGATTAGGTTTTCTCAGTGCCCTAAGATGTCTCTTTTTTTTGAGTTGGAGTCTCTGTCACCCAGGCTGGAGTGCAGTGGCAAGCTCACAGCCACCTCAGCCTCCACCTGCTGGGCTTGGGTGATCATTCTGCCTCAGCCTTCCAAGTAGCTGGAACTACAGGCGTGCACTACCACGCCGGCTAATTTTTTGATTTATTGTAGAGACAAGGTCTCACCAAGTTGCCCAGGCTGGTCTCGAACCCCTGGGCTCAGGCAGTCCTCTTGCCTTGGCCTCCCAAAGTGCTGGGATTACAGACTTGAGCCACTGCGCCTGGACTGAGATGTCTCTTATCCCAATAAGGAAACTCAAATATTTACAAATATTATTATTTATACATTTTGGCAGTATTTGAAACAAACAAATCATGCTCAAATGTGTCAAATTATCTCACTAGCACCTAAACTCTCTCATCTGTCTCTTAAGGTAATATTTCCATATGTCTCTTTCTAAAGCTTCCTTCTCTTGTCTAGAGACATCATCTTTTCCTTGTTTCTTAGACTTTTTAAATTGAAATCATCGTGTTAGGTTTTTTGTTGTTTGTTTTTCTGATGTAAAATATAATCATTGTGCTCCTAATTTTTTTGGACAACATCTTCTTTAACAATTGATGAGTGGAGTAAGATGGCTTTGTGACTTGCTACATAGCCCCCAAGGCATAGTAGCTGGAAAATAAAAATCTAGTTTTGAAAATGACTTTGACTATATTTTTCATAAAACAGGAGACTCAATTGCAAAATCATCTCTGGAATAACATCTGATTCCTTGTGTAATATCATTCTTTATATAACTCAAAGAGAAATAATAGTCCACATCCTTTTCCCACAGCCATCTCCCATGCAGAATAAAGTTATCAAGGGCTATCGGATCAGAACGATCCAAAAACCAGGCTGTTTGAGGACCTTTTCACTCACCAAAATCTAGCAGCTTTCTTTCCTTTTCTAGCACTGTAAGATGAAGGGGTAAAAGGAAAATGAAATACTTCATATTATCATCGAAGGCTTCTCTATTCTAATGGAATTTGTACTTCAGTGAATTCTTCAAGTTTTCTTTCAGTTTTCTAAGGAAGTATTAGAGCTTAAAAGTCTTCTCTCAGAACCCTAGACTGAAAGTCCTTTATCAGTTTTCTCTCATACAAAAAGCTTACATGCATTTGTGTCTGTTTGGTATCTTAGACTCCATGTTTCTTGTGAAATTTGTTTTCACTTGCCAGTGCTTTGGGTCTCTACAGATGCATGGAAGATCTTTCTACTGTGAAACTTGCACACAGCAATTTTTTGGTTTCCATTTTCTTTTTTTGTTGTTGTTGTTGAGTTGGAATCTCAACCTGCTGGGCTCCGGTGATCCTTCTGCCTCAGCCTTCCAAGTAGCTGGAACTACAGGTGTGCTACCACACCCGGCTCATTTTGATTTATTGTAGAGATGAGGTCTTGCCAAGTTGCCCAGGTGGGTCTCGAACCCATGTGCTCAGGCAATCCACTCACCTCCACCACCCAAAGGCGCGGGATTACAGGCTGAGCCACCGAGCCCGGCTTCCATTTTCTAAAATAATCAGAAACACTGGCCACGCTCAGGATTGGGTGCTGGACCCTCTTCTTCTTGAACTAGCTCATTCCAATACTGCAGTCTCCATGAGGATAGGGACTGTTCCTGTCTTGCTATTGCTATATCTCTAATACCAGTGCAGTACCTAGGATACAGTAATGCTCCATATGCAACTTTTAAAATAATAAAATGAATTCCTTCCCTTTAAGATTATGGATAGAGTATGAGCTACTAATTTGTTTAAAACCAAAGATCTCAAAGTGCAGTTAATCTTGGATGGGCCAGGATCTAGAGACATGGTTCTGGGTTTGTTTGTTTTTTTTCTCTGAGTTTGCGTCTCACTCTGTCGCCCAGGCTGGAGTGCAGTGGCATGCTCACGGCCAGCCCCGCGTCGACCTGCTGGGCTCCAGTGATCCTTCCACCTCAGTCTTTCAAGTAGCCAGAACTATAGGCATGTGCTACCGTGCTCGGCTAATTTTTTATTTTTATTGTAGAGATGAAGTCTCGCCAAGTTGCCCAGGCTGGTCTCAAACTCACAGGCAGGCTCAGGCAATCCACTCACCTCACTGAGCCCAGCCGAGATTTTTTTTTAAGCATACACATTTATTTATTTATTTAGGTATTATTATTATTATTTTAGGAACAGCATCTCACTCTGTCTCCCAGACTGGAGTACAATGGCACAATCATAGCTCACTGAAGCCTGAAATTCCTGGACTCAAGCGATCCTCCGGCCTCAGTCTCACAATTAGCTGGGGCTACTGGTATGCCTCCACATCCATCTGCTTTTTTTTTTTTTTTTGTAGAGACACAATGTCACTATGTTGCCCAGGCTGGTCTTGAACTCCTGGCCTCAAGCAATTCTCCTACCTCTGCCTCCCAAATTGTTGGGATTACAAGCATGTGCCACTATGCCCAGCAGTTCTGGAAATTTCTATGTGTGTCCTCAATCCCTCTGAACATGCAGTGAAAGCTGTGAACATCCTGCTTAGGGAGGTTTAGATGCCCACATACGAAGGTTAAACCAACAATTTAGAGATTGGCCAATGCTCTAAATCTCACCCATAGGCTCTACCTTAAGATCCTCCTCTCTCAACTGTTCGTGAATGACTGTCTGTGAAGAAACCATGTCCAGGACTGAGGGCCTAGAAGGGGGCTTATTTTTTTATTTTTTATTTTTGAGTTGGAGTAACACTCTGTCACCCAGACTGGAGTGCAGTGGCCGCTCCCGGCCACCGCAGCCTCGACCTGCTGGGCTCCGGCGATCCTTCTGCCTCAGCCTTCCAAGTAGCTGGAACTACAGGCGTGCGCTACCACGCCCGCTAGTTTTTGATTTATTGTATAGATGAGGTCTCGCCAAGTTGCCCAGGCGGGTCTCGAACCTGTGGGCTCAGGCAATCCACTCACCTCAGTCTCCCAAAGCGTGGGATTACAGGCTGAGTCACCAAGCCTGGCTGGGGGGCTTATTAAGTAATGAGAATGTGGTGACTTGCGGCAGAGATTTGGAGGCCACTGATGGCCAGTGAGGTCCACAGGCAGACCGTGAAGAGCTAGGCTCAGAGATAAAGTAGAAAAAACACAGAGGAAGAAAAATACGGAGACAAAACTTACCCAGGATAGAGACATTCCTTCAAGCATATGCTGTAAGCAAGATTCTTGAGATGCCCTTCAGTTAAGATATGTGTTTATCAAAAGGAAATTGGGATCTGAAACTGAGCCAGGACTAGGAATCCAAAGCCAAAGTGCCTTTTTCTTCCAGTTACCAAGAAAAGTGAGTCAACAGTCCTAAACTTTAAGTGCAGAATGGAAAGGAGAATTAGCAGGAAGAAAACAATGTAATTCAACTCATCACACTTTTATTGAACACCTACTTTTTAATGATCGGGAGCTAGGGATAAGGGAGGGTCACTTTCTTCAGGGAGCTTACATGACTATCTGTTTTGTACTCCAAAAGCCTGGAAAATAATGACTGGTGCCTCAAACTGAACCGAGCTGAAAGGAATAAGATGAGCTGTTCTGTGTGTCCCCACAATTCTCTCATACAAGAGCAGAGGTGCTCAAGTGGGAGCAAATTTGTCTTCAGTGGATATCAGGCAATGTCTCAAGACAATTTCAGTGGTCATAAATGGAGGTGGTGAGGCACTTCTGAAATCTAGTGGGTAGAGGCGCAGTAAACACGCTACAGTGCACAGAACAGCCTTAGTGCAAAGAATGCTCTGGTCCAAGCTGAAGTTGAAGAATCCTGCACTTTCAACAGCTGACCAGACTTGCCCACCGCTTTCTCCTTCAGATAACACATTATGGGAATGAGAGTCGCTACTACAAGAAAAGCAGATGGGAAATCACATGATTCCCTGGGAATGGTCTTCAGAAGAGAAGTTCTGCTACTCCTTTGGTCCCAGCAACAGAAAGTTCCCCAAGCTGCAATGGGACAGCTCCAGGAACTTTGTGTTTGGGTATATTTCATCAGAAGATGCACACAGGAAATACCAGTGCCTCCAAAATTAGTCTAAGCCAAACACCATTAGAAGATCAGAAGGGTCAGGCTTGGTGGCTCAGCCTGTAATCCCAGCGCTTTGGGAGGCTGAGGCAAGTGAATTGCCTGAGCCTGAGGGTTCGAGACCCACCCAGGGAACTTGGCGAGACCTCGTCTCTACAATAAAATAAAAAATTAGCTGGGTGTGGTAGTGTGCGCCTGTAGTTCCGGCTACTCGGAAGGCTGAGGCGGAAGAATGGCCGGAGCCCAGTAGGTCGAGGCTGCAGTGGCCAGGAGTATGCTACTGCACTCCAGTCTGGGCTATGGAGTGAGACTAACTAAAAAAAGAAAAAAGACCAGAAGGTTAGATCTGCTGCGACCAACATCATATAATTCGCCCTGAGCTAACCAGAAATGACTTTTCATCATGTATGTCCCTACCGCCCTCAAGCAAGGCAACTAATTGAGAATGAATGGAATTGTTTCTCCCTATTAACTCCACCAGGAGCAAAAATTTGAAAGGCAAAACTGAAGTGCCTGGAGTTGTGAGCTACAGTGGCTCATAAGTAAAAAAAAAAATAGAAAATAAAAAATAAAATAATACAATTTTGTCCGTATCTTAAGATATGTATGTTTTTCTTCCGATCAACTTTCTTCAAAGCTTTAATCATTGAAAACAAGTAAAGATATGCCAGCATATGTGCCTCATTTTTTAGTCTTAAAACGAAATTTTTTTTCTAGTCTACGAACTGGCAATGAAACAGACACTGAATTGCCTGGCCCTTGTGACATTGCAGATTTGCTCACTTGGTGTTCCTCTTGTCCTTTTTTAGTTCTTTCCTCCAGAACGCTGTGCTTTTGTTGTTAGGTCACCCAGGGACGTCCTTGATCATGCAGAGTGTTGTGACATAGCCTTGCATTCTTGGGAGCGCTACCCCCTAGCTAGGGAAGGACTGGGAAAAGGTCAGGGCAGAGAAAAACACAGATGTCAGAGATCTGAAAGTCTGTGTGGAGCACTTCAGCTGGGCTTGGGCCTCGGCCTTCACCCTCTCCCACCCTCTTCCTCTTCTGACAAAGCCTTTATGTCTCAATGCCTCATCAGAGATACAACAGAACACAAACACGTTATCTGAAGAGGAGCGTGGGTGTCCTTCATCATTCAGTGTCGAGTGCTAGTCCATTCTGTGGTCCCATCTCCTGAAGGAACAGAGAATTGGGAGTGGTTTTGAGTCAATGTTATTTTTAAAGAGTACAAGGGCTGTTCCAAAAATGACTATGATTCAGATGTTTCTTATTGACCCACTCCAAAAAGGCACTCTTGGGGCATAAATAAATTCATTTCATGGGGTCAAAAAAGATGTTTTGGCTAATAAACTTACTCTGCATATGCAATCCATCAGCTCAACAATTAGGTGATGGTTTACAAAAGTCCTAAAAAAGAATCCCAAGTCTTGTACTTTGTTTTAAGTTTGTGCCACTAAGAGGAGGAACAAATAAATGAAGTGTTTAGAGAAAGTTAATTTTGTGAATTTAAATTTTCTTTTCTTTTTTTGTTTTTTTGAGTTGGAGTCTCACTCTGTCGCCCAGACTGGAGTGCAGTAGCCGCTCCCGGCCACCGCAGCCTCAACCTGCTGGGCTCCGGCGATCCTTCCGCCTCAGCCTTCCGAGTAGCTGAAACTACAGGTGTGTGCTACCAAGCCCGGCTAATTTTTGATTTATTGTACAGATGAGGTCTCGCCAAGTTGCCCAGGCGGGTCTCAAACCCGGGGGCTCAGGCAATCCACTCACCTCGGCCTCCCAAAGTGCTGGAATTACAGGCTGAGCCACTGATCCTGGCCCGAATTTAAATTTTCTACATTTAAGGCTATTGAGGTTAAAGGGCATTTCTATGGTGATAGTTGAAAAGAATCTGTGTCCAATGTGACCAAACAGACACAGAAGCTTAGAAAATCTAATAAAAAAGTAGAATAATTGTGCATACTCAAAAAGTATACATATATTGTTGAAGAGCCTTGTTTCAAAGTTAAATTCTATATTTCTAACAGTTTCTGGGTTATACATGAAATTCCCCCATGAAAAAAATCCAACTACGTTCTTTTTTTTTTTTTTTGACCTGCTGGGCTCAGGCTATCCTTCCACCTCAGTCTTCCAGATAGCTGGAACTATAGATGCACGCCCCCACACCCGGCTAATTTTTATTTATTTATTGTGGAGATGAGGTCTCATCAAGTTGCCCAGACTGGTCTCGAACCTGTAGACTCAGGCAATCTTCTCACCTTGGCTTCTCAAAGTGCTGGGATTATAGGCATGAGCCACCACGCCTGGCCTCCAATTACATTCTTATAACTATAAAATATACAAACCAAAAAGCTAGAGAACTTTGCCACAAGCCCTTATTCACATCTTTATTACTAGAATAAAAGTTCATGGTCTAGGAGATTTCAGGGAAATGAATTGGTCACAGTATATTTCTTTGCAGAAAATTACTCCTTACATTTCCCCAAACTCTTGCTACGAATATGGTCAGTCTGAAGCCAAAGTAAATAAATACAAGATGAGGGCTCACTAACAGAATTCAAACAAATAGGAAAACGTAGCTACTTGAAGTTGACACAGGAAGTTGATGGTTTCACATTCACAAACTAAACAGCCCTAGGAAATGAGAACATGTTATGTACTGAAGGGGAACATTAAAAAAAAAAAAATCTGCAGACTACCTGGACCTGTACCCAGCACACAGCTTTCCTCATAAACACAGGAAGTCTGGAGGTCTATTCTACGTCTGATTTTTAACATTATGCTTATGAGAATGTTGCATTTGGCTATAGTCACATTAATACGTATAAAGATAGACAAGCTACGGCCTGTGAGTTAAATCCTGCCACCTGGCTTTGTAAAGCCTGGGAGTAGATAATCGTTTTTATTTATTTATTTATTTTTTGAGTTAGGGTCTCACTTTATCATCCAGGCTGGAGTATAGTGGCATAATCACGGCTCACCACAACCTTCATCTCTTGGACCCAGGCGATCCTCCTGTCTCAGTCTCTTGCGTAGCTGGGACTACAGGCACTTGCCACCATGTCCGGGTAATCTTTTCATTTTTTGTAGAGACAAATTCTTGCTATGTTGCCCAGGCTGGTCTGGAACTCTTGGGCTCAAGCAGTCTTCTCACCTTGGCCTCCCAGAGTGCTGGGATTACAGGCATGAGCCACCACGCCTGGAGGTTTTTACATTTTTAAATGGTAAAAAATCAAACGAAAAATAATTATTTCATGACACCTGAAAATTAATTCGAATCTAGTTTCAATGTCTGTGAATAAGGTCTATTTGGAACATAGTCACTCCCAATTGTTTACATGTTGTCTGTGATTGCTTTTGAGTTCAAAGGGCAGAGTTGAGCAGTTATGGCCTGCAAAGCTGAAAATATTTACTGGTTGTCCCTATACAAAGTCTGCCCACCCTTACTCTACTATGCAAAGACCAGCTTAATCTGAAAGTGGGAAATGCACAAAAAAACATTATGGAGCAACAAGAAGAGGGAAGAATGCACTATTCGTGGTTTATCTTCCAAAGTGACACTCGAGCCTCTCCTAGACATTGTCTCCCATGCCATCTTGGCCACTTCTGTCAAAGAGAACAGCTCTTGTCGCAAAAATTTTCCCATTCTTTCTGCTCTTGATCTGTGCAAAGCTCAGGTGTGGTCTGCAATTTGATACCAGAAACTTGAATTAGCTCTTATTTTAGCTAATATGGGTTACCTAGGTTACACAACAAATCAAAAATAGCTGAAATATCTGTAAAAGAAAACCAAATGTACACAGGAAATACTCAGTTTTCAGAAGAAAGAGAAGCATTATTTTTTATGGACCCCTCCACCCCCCACCCATTGGTAATAAGCTCCCTAGTACTAAGTGAAGGCAAGGAAGGAAGGAACTTTTGTTACTCCCAGCAGGACCTCCAATCAGGCAACAGAGTAGAAATCTTCATTGATTGTGGGCCTTGGCAAAATGTAGGGTTGCCTGTTTGTACCAATACTTTCAAGTTCCATGGGTATTTTGGTGATAAACTCCCATGTGATCTCACAATAGTGAGAAGATAACTTTGGGAGTTATCCCATCATATGCCGTGTGGCTTATTTTTCTGCACACTTTGTTTTCTTTGAATTCTGATGAAGATTAGCTTGAAGACATCAGAAATGCCAGAGGTTGATGCAACCAGTTACAGGTCCTCACTATTTCAAGTGAGGTCCATGAATTAGCAGGATCGGTACCTTCTCCGAGCTTGCTCCAAATTCAGAATCTCCAGTCCCCTCAGACCTACTGAATCAGAGCCTACTGAATCAGAGCCTCTTTCATTTTTTGAACAAAAATTTCATTGTCAAGTGAGATAATGAACATAAAACTTATTGAAAGAGCATGACCTACTCTCTGGTTATGAGATATTAGGAACGGTAATGGCTAATATATGTAGAACCTTAGCCATGAGTTTTCCTCTGTACTATCTTCTGAAGATGGAGACTTTCTGAGTAGTAATATCAATCTTACCTTATGCAAGAAGAAACTGAGCCAGAGAAATTGAGTGCCTCACCCAAGGTCACACATCTAGTTAGTCGCAAAAGTGGCATTTGAGCCCCAAAGCCAATGTCCTTACCACTGCACTATGCTGCCTCTAAAATACAGTATTGAGGTTGGGTGCAGTGGCTCACACTTGTAATCCCAGCACTTTGGGAGGTGTAGACGAGAGGATTGCCTGAACTCAGGGGTTCAAGACCAGCCTGGGCAACTTGGCAAGACCTCTTCTCTACAATATATCAAAAAATTAGCCGGGCATGGTGACACACGCTTGTGGTTCTAGCTACTTGAAGGCTGAGACAGAAGGATCACCTGCCCAGCAGGTCTAGGCTGCAGTGGTTGTGAGCGTGCCACTGCACTCCAGCCTGTGTGACAAAGTAAGACTCTGACTCAAAAATAAACAAACAAATAAAATACAATATTGAAATGTGGCGTCAGGAAAACGTATTATCACAGATGACCATCTAAAAACCGTTGCACATTCAAGACCTGCCTGGGCAACTTGGCGAGACCTAATCTCTACAATAAATCAAAAAATCAGCCGGGCATGGTAGCTCATGCCTGTAGTTCCAGCTACTTGGCAGGCTGAGGCGAAAGGATTGCTGGAGCCCAGCAGGTCAAGGCTGCAGTGGCCGGGAGCGGCCACTGCACTCCAGTCTGGGCGGCTGAGTGAGACTCTAACTCAAAAATAAATAAATAAATAAATAAAATACTGTTGCACAATGAGAACAAAGGCATGACATGTTTCAAACTTTTAAAAATTATTACAAAAAGGGAAGGAAAATAAGCAAAAATAAATTCCTTAGAGAATGATGACCCAGAAAACACAAATCAACTTGACTATGTTATCAAAATAGCAGCCAACTGGTTTCCATTGTGAGTTTGCTTCTAGTAGTTAAGTGTGAACCACTGACTATTACACACAGAAGGCAATGAGATTTCCAGTCTTGTAGCCAAGACTCACTGTATTTCTTACTTGCTAAAATGAGTAGTTGAAGTCACAACTGAAGAAAGGTCAAGTCTTAAGAGTAGAAACTTACAGATTTGACTGGAACCTTACAATTCAGTTCCAAAATGTTGTAGGTATTGAGATGTTTTGTACATTTTGCAGGATCTACGCTGATCCCTCTGGCAGCAGAAACAGGACTTCCAAATAGTTCTAAGCAGGCATGCTTGAATTTGGAGAGTTTTTTAAAGCCTTGTGCTTCTTGGCTTTGAGCTAATGTTTATGTCTTGCTTACTTTGTGCTGGGAACTGTTCTAAAAGCGTTTCAAATACGAACTTAAATAGTAAACCTCTCAATAACTGTTTTCAGTGGGCAATATTATTATTTTAGATTATGATTTAGATTAATTGAATTATTCTTTAGCTGAAGTTGCATAGGGAAGTTAAGGAACCTCCCCAAGATCACACAGTTAGTTTATGAGACAACTGGATTTTAAATTGAAGCAATTGGTTCCATACTCTATGCCCTTAACTGCTACCCTAGAGAAGTTACTAGTAAACCTACCTCTCAGGGATAATTTTTTTTAACTTTGGTTTTAATGTGGTTTTAAAAATTTATGTTTAAAGTAGAATCTGGAGACTATATTAGTAAAATATTGGTGTTTTCTTCTAAAAAATAAAAATAAGAGGGCAATGGTTCTTGGAGGGGGTTGGATTTTGCAACATCCAGAAACATTTTGATTGCAGAGATTCGGGACATGGAGGTGATCCTGGCATCTAGTGGGTAAGTGCCAGGACTGCTGCTAAACCTCATGCAGGGCACAGGACAGCCCCACCTAAAGTCTTACCTGGCTCAAGATGTCAAAAGAGCTAAGAAACCTTGTTCTATGAGAAGAAGAGCAGATAGCACTTAGCTACTAATTCAACTACTAGCACTAATTAACATACACAAGGATCACAGACTAGACAAGACGGTGCTGGATGTTAGCAGTGACAGACAAGTGGACTCAGAAACATGAGGAATGTGGTGGAATAAAGACTGTGCAAGGTGCTGAAAGGTACATGTGAAGAACAGGCTCAAACTCAGTCTGTGCAATGACACTGGGACAGAGTCTTCTAGACTGAGGTGGCTGAGTTCACCAGCAGATGAGCCTGCGGGGCAGAGGAAGAGAGCATCCCGGGTTTGTTTTGTTTGGGTTTTGTTTTATTTGGCTGCTAACTTCTGGACATCTTTTTAGTTGTGGCTAGCCTTATCGCCTGCCTTCTGTCTCAGCTTCTAAAACATTCCCTTTCTCATTTTTAAAGAGACCAATGGAAACTTTCAAAAAATCGAGTTCAAGCCAAACTGAAATTCCATCTTCCAAGTAGCTGCAACTACAGGCATGCACCCCCATGCCTGGCTAATTTTTGTTTGTTTGTTTTACTGTAGAGACGAGATCTCGCCAAGTTGCCCAGGCTAGTCTCAAACTCCTGGACTCAGGCAATCCTCTCGTCTCTGTCTCCCAAAGTGCTGAGATTATGGGTGTGAGCCACCACACCTGGTTTGTGAATTTTTCAATGCAGATAACCTCCATGGAGGGTAGAAAGACTCAGCAAAAAGTGATCAAAAGTAAATTAATTTTTAATCATATTCAATCCTAGATCAGGACACAGAGGATTCAGATTGCAGAAAGTGGTGAGGTGATGCAAAAGCTGATTTATCTGGGACCATTAAAAGCTTTAAGGGAGCCGGGCTCGGTGGCTCAGTCTGTAATCCCAGCGCTTTGGGAGACTGAGGTAAGTGGATTGTCTGAGCCCGCCGGTTCGAGACCCACCCGGGGAACTTGGTGAGACCTCGTCTCTACAATAAATAGTAATAATAATAATAAACTAGCCGGGCCTGGTAGCGCATGTCTGTAGTTCCAGCTTCTTGGAAGGCTGAGGCGAAAAGATCGCTGGAGCCCAGGAGACCGAGGCTGCGGTGGCCGGGAGCGGCTGCTGCACTCCAATCTGGGCGACAGAGTGAGACTCCAACTCAAAAAAAAAAAAAAAAAAAAAAAAAGGCTTTAAGGGAGCAAAGTAATACCATCAAGGTAAGGAGTTAAATGATGTCAACTCGAGAAACTTCTCAGTTCTTTCAATCAGTTTTATGAAAGCAAATGATGCTAAATGTTCTCCATTATTCAATTTGTTTTACAGCCTCCAAACAGGAGAGGTTAAGCCTAAAAGGGTTGTAAGTCTCAACTACAGATGGAATATGACAGGCATGTGGCTAAACCACCTGAGTGTCGCTGTGATGACCTGCTTTGGTTGTTGTAAATGTGACATCCTCCTCAACAGAAGTTTATATTTTGTGGGCAAGGCAGCCAGGGCCGCCCGGCTGGTTGAGGGGTACGAGTGCGGGCCCGCGGGTAATGGCTGAGGCGGCACATGTGTCGAAGGTTGTCGGTGCGCGACACCAACAAGCTGGTGCGCTCCCCCAGCGGCCTGCGCATGGTGCCCGTGCACCGCGTCTTCGGAAGCCCGTTAGGCCTGGCGGTGCCACCGTGGGTCCCAGACAAGGAGCATCCAAGATGTATGCAGTGTGACGCCAAGCTTGGCTTTATCACCAGAAAGCACCACTGTCGCCATTGTGGGAGGTGCTTCTGCGACCGGTGCTGCAGCCAGAAGGTGCCACTGCGGCACATGTGTTGCGCGGGCCCCGTGGGTCAGTGCGCAGAGTGCGCCCTGGTGTCCCACAAGGAGATGGACTTCTATGACGAGCAGCTCAAGGTACTCCTGAGCGGAGCCAACTTCCTCGTCACTTTTGGAAACTCAGAGAAATCTGAAACCATGACTTGTCTTTCTAACAACCGGAGTAACTTGTTTCTGGATGGAGACAGCCACTATGAGATCGAAATTGCACATATCTCAACCGCCCAGATCCTCACGGAAGGCTATCCTCCTGGAGGAGGCAACACACGGTGCCAGGGACAGAGGGTGTGGTCTAACTGAAGCTGACAGCCGGGGAGGACGCTAATGCTGGCAGGAGGCAGGCAATGGCGTGGCTGGCGGCCACGCACAAGGGCACCAAACTCCTACAGATGTCGGGACCATGTGGTGCAGGGCTTGGAGTACATCTTGCCACCAGTTCCGAGTTGCTTGGAATAGCAGGGTGAATCCTGCTTGTGCTGGGAAACACAACTCACATATTGGAGAAACCGAACTGTTCACTTACCTAATGCAATAGATACACAGTTTATTAACGCTTTAAACTACGCAATTGCCTTAGCCTGTTCTACAGACTGTCCACTTACTTGGTTGCTAACTTTGGACCATGAACATCCTTTGATACTTCACTAAGGGGAAGCTGCTGGCTTTGTGTTTGGACTTTTCACTATTTCACTTTATTAAAATGACTGTACAGCAATTTGTACATAAAGCTTATGATTAAAACCCATTTTGAAAAAAAGTTTAAATTTTTAGATGGAAGTTTGGGGGTTCCATGTTTTCTCTGAGTGCTCACTTTTTACAGAAATAGAGGGGAGGTAATTTGCCACATAGGTCTCCCCCAAACCAAGATGATCATTCAAACCTTTATTCCCAAAGTTCAATTTCAAAGCGAGAGCAGTTCAGGAATGTGTACCTTTGAGGAAAGTGGGCGTTTGTTCTAGTCAAATTGAATTTGCTATTTTAGTGAGACTTTGGGTTGCCCTGGGTTTAGTGGCTTTTTTGAGAGTTGGGATGGAGGAGTTTGGTGATGAGGCAGTGCTCACACTGCCCCTGCTGCTGGGAGTTTTGGTCAAGGCTGCTCCCATTCAGTCTGCACATACAGAGTGGCTCGTGCAAATAGACTGCTAGTGAATCAGGTTCTAGAAGTATCGCAGCGTGGAAAACAGCCCTGCTCCACACGGCATTACTGGTCCCAAGATTCTAGAGGAGCGTGGTGGCCTTGTGCACGGCCACCAGCCACGCCATTGCCTGCCTCCTGTCAGCTTTAGCATCCTCCCCAGCTGTCAGCTTCAATAGGCCACACCCTCTGTCCCTGGCACTGCGTACTGCAGGCACATGCCTGTCGCTGTATGTTGCCTTCTCCAGGAAGGAAGCCTTCCGTGAGGATCTGGACGGTTGAGATGTGTGCAATTTCGATCTCATAGTGACTATCTCCATCCAGAAACAAGTTACTCTGGTTGTTGGACAAACAAGTCGTGGCTTTCTCTTTGTGGGCAAAGAAAGCACCAAAGCCATGAACTTGAGAGTCTTTCTGCTTTTTCCTGGGATTAGTTCTGGATCTCTCAGAGAAAAACAGTAGGCTACTGAGACCTAAGGGTCCAGTGCATATAACATGTCCAGAAAAGTTTCACAAAACAATTAAATTTGTTCTGTATTTTATATTATGTAAACTTAGATTTATATTCTATTTCCATGTGTGTGTGTGTGTGTGTGTGTGTGTGTGTGTGTGTGTGTGTGTGTGTGTGAGAGAGAGAGAGAGACACTCTCTGTCACCCAGGCTGGAGTACGGTCGCCTGATTCTGGTTCACTGAAGCCTTGACCTCTTGAGCTTAAGCGATCCTCCCATCTCAGCCTCCTGAGTAGCTGGGACTACAAGTATGTGCTTGTCACCACACCCAGCTAATTTTTTTATTTTCTGTAGAGATGAGGTTGTTGCCCAGGCTTGTCTCAAACTCCTGGGCTCAAGTGATTTTCCTACCTCAGCATCTCAAAGTGCTGGGACTACAGGCATGAACCACAGTGCCCAGACTGTCTCCTTTTAATTGAGAGAAAGTTTATTTCCAGGTATGAGTGAAAGTTGTTTAAATGTGATTCTTTTTTGAGTAGAGATCTTTCAAAGTTCTTGGGTTTTCTGGAAGTGAGGTGACAAGAAGACCCACCACATTAACACATTCAGAATCCTGTAAAGAGCTGCCAATGAACTGCTCGCCTATGGTGGAGGAGAAGAAAGACTGCAGAATAATCTGGATTTTCCCACATACCCAGCTTTTCAAGCCCAAGCTTTCCACTCATGTCCAAATAAAATAGCTGCCGGGTTCGGTGGCTCAGCCTGTAATCCCAGCACTTTGGAAGGACGACGCGAATGGACTGCTTGAGCCCGCAGGTTCGAGACCCAGCTGGGCAACTTGGTGAAACCTCATCTTTACAATAAATCAAAAATTTGCTGGGCTCGGTGGCTCAGCCTATAATCCCGGCGCTTTGGGAGGCTGAGGCAAGTGGATTGCCTGAGCCCGCAGGTTCGTGACCCGCCTGGGCAACTTGGGAAGACCTCATCTCTACAGTAAATCAAAAATTAGCCGGGCGTGGTAGTGTGAGCCTATAGTTCCAGCTACTTGGAAGGCTGAGGCGGAAGGATCGCCGGACCCCAGCAGGTCAAGGCTGCAGTGGCTGGGAGCGTGCCACCACACTCCAGTCTGGGTGACAGAGTGAAACTCCAATTAAAAAAAAAAAAAAATAGCTCAGGGTTCAATCACACAGATTTCAGGAAATCTTGCACCCGCCCTAAGATTTCTGAGAATTCCCAGTGGGTTGCTTCCTGATCCTGGAAGTTACCTGTCTCTTCTTGCCTCCAACTCCGTCCCAAGCTCAGACACTGTGGGTCTTCCTCATCCTAGGTCCTATCCAGGCTTCTTGACTTCTTTAAAGTGGCCAGCTACCATTCAGCCCACACAGAGGCCTTTATCTTAGTTTCTCCTTTTCTGAATCCATAGAGTTCCCAAATTTTTGACTTTAGGAAGAAGAGAGAAAGGAATGAGACGACTCAAGGGTGTTATTATCACAGGCAAGTCACCTCTTTTTGCTTCATCCTCTCCATTTCAGGTTATGCCTGGGGCCCCAATTCCTCAATGACAAAGGGACCTATCTGGAGCTGTACCTTTAGCCACATGAAGTTCTGGGCTTAACTTGATATCACAGGTTTTCTTTAAGGGCTTTATCTGCTTCCTGATCCTGATCATATCCTTAGAAAAAGTAAAGGCCACAAAAAAAAAAAATCCTCCCACCTCCTTTCAGATGAACTTCCAGGGGTCAGCAGTTAGACCCTTAAACAAGGAAATTACTAAGGAAGGGGATCTTAGTCTGATCTGTTTAAGTTGTACCTTCAGCACCTTGAACATGACAGGCATATAGTTATGCTCAAACAATATCTATCGAGTGACTAACTGAATGAACGAATAAATGGCCAATGAATATATTTAAAATTCATTTGTTTGATGATAATTGATTGAGCTGCTAGTATGTGCCAGGAAGTGAGATAAGCAACACAGAGCTTTCAAAAATGAAACAGGTCTGTCACTTGCCCCTGATGAGCTTCTCGTTGAGTAGAAAAGACAAGACATATACACGAATTGCTTTAGTCAAAAGGAGACTTTGGATAGCACATGATATAAGCCTAGACAAGAAATAATGGCAAAGTAGGGTGGAGCAGATGGGGAAGAAGTTTCCTAGACCAGATCAGAAATCTGTAGGGTAATTGGAATTTCCCTCAATGGATAGGGATTTCCTTTAGGTGACAAAAAAATAATAACAGTCTTTCCTGGGACAATGACACATGCCTATAATCTTAGCACTTTAGGAGGCCAAGGTGGGAAGATCGCTTGAGGCCAGGAGTTCGAGACCGGCCTGGGCAACTTAGTGAGAACTTGTCTCTACAAAAAAATTTTAAAAATTAGCTGAGCGTGGTGGCACACGCCTGTAGTACCATCTACTTGGGAGGCTGAGGTGGGAGGATTGCCTGAGTCCAGATCATGCCATTGCACTCTAGCTTGGGCAATAGAGTGAGACTCCAATGCATAATAATAACAACAACAACAACAATCCCTTTGAAGTCATCTTTTCCAAAGTCATTATCATTTGTACAAATGGTATGTCCTTTAATGGGTTCTTCGATAGATATCATAATATTAGCTATTGCTTTCCACACTGGAGCTTTAAAAATAAACTATACTTTAGTCCATCAAATACTTTTTCTTAAAGCAAAAGGCAAATAGACATAAGTTCATGACAAAGTGAAGATGTCTACAATAAGTCTAGTCTTTCATCCAAAGAGAAGCAGCAGGTTTTATGAAATCATAACCTTCTCTCTTTTCTTGAAGAAAGGAAATTGCTCTGGTTCACTAGGTGAAGAAATGAACACTCTTCCTTCTTTACCTATTGAGTTAAAATTGATTACCAAAGCACAATGATTCGCAAAGGGAGGAGCTGTCTTCCTATGGTGGGTAACATAACCCATAGGGGTCCCGAAGGCCTCTGAGAAGAATTTGCTCAACTTTCCTTTGAGACACACACAGCTTCCTTCCTGGTTGCTGTAAGGCTCTGAGCTCCAATTATCACCTGTGGAGGAGGGTAAAAAAAAGGAGCTGGGGACACATTCTCAGAAACTGCCAGCAAATATAGAGGCAGAACTCTTAGGAGTAGTTTGATGTAAGGACTTCTGGCAAGTTCTTGTGACTCGGCCAGGCTGAGCAGCAACTGGGTTTTCTCTCAGTCGGATTGTCAAAGTCAAAATAAAATATAGAGATGGATCTCCAAATTTAATGTTTTATTCTGGGAATCAAGCGTTGCAGTGTAGGGCATTCAGACAGACGGGGTAGTCTTTGCTATATCTGAAGGACAAAGAGAAGGATGTGAGTCTTGTTAGAAAAGGGGACGTTATACATTGTTTTGAAAGAAAGCTCATTGTCACTACAGAAGGGCTTGAGAGCTGGCAACATCTGGTGAGTGACAGCAGTGTATAAAACTAGTCTTGGCATGTTTCAGCAGCTACTAGTTAAAACCGGTCTTAAGGTTATAGCAAGCAGTTTCAGCAGCTGGGCTTGCAGAAAATTCAATTCTTAGAGCAGGTGCTATGTACCCCTCAGTGCTTTTTCCTCCTGGCTCTTTGATTTAGTTGGGTCTGACAAAAATGACCCAATTTGTATAATCAGTTTCGCAAGACATTGCCCTGAACACATGCCTGCAAACCAGCCTCATGGATCACCAGACCAGCCAGTTCTCACCACATCATACGGATGTTTTTCTAAATAGATCTTAATTCCCTTTTATATGATTATAGCAGCATAAGTCTATTATAAACATTTTAGAAAATACAGACAAGCAAAAGGAGAAAATAAAAATCAGCTACAAATTAAAAGCCCAGTGTAACCTCTACTTTGAGTGTCTTTTCCGATCTTATTCTTAAGTATGTTATGTGTGTGTGTGTTTTAAAAGCAATTGGAAACATTTTGTATATACTCCTCATCCTTTTCCTCTGTTTCTTTCTTTGTATAAAATTTTTTATAGAGACAAAATCTCACCTATATTGCCCAGGTTGGTCTCGAACTTCTGGGCTCAAGGGATCCTCCAGCCTTGACCTCCCAAAGTGCTGGGATTACAGGTGTGAGCCACCACACCCAGTGCTTTCTTAGCCTTTGCTTTCCTCATTTTGTAATACTCTCACTGTTTAAAGGCTGTTTGAGGAGTCAGATAACGTGTATAGAAAGGGAATAGGTGATTAACCCTGGGGACAAGCTGGTGTTGATGATTAAAAGTCAGGGGTGATCATTGCCTGGCATCTCAGATGCCCCCAAGAGTGTCCAAGCCTCAAGGCACACAAATGAATGCCAGGAAAGTCACAAATATTTACCAACTAATGCCAGTGAACTCTTTCACAGGCATCCTGATCCAGGTCACTTCCTAGAAGTCAGCTCACAGACACACCCTTTCTCCGAATTTCTGGTATAATTAAAGCTAAACCATTCCAGCATAAAAGGAGTGCTTGGAAGAATGGATCAAGATGCACTTGGCATATTTAAAATTTTTCAAACCTTCCACAAAGACATGTGCAGACATTTTCTTAAGTGACGGTGATGTCAGAAAATTTATTTAAAAAGAGATTTTAACTTATTATTCTGACTTTTTTCCATCTTACAGTCTAGAATTAATGGAAAATATGAGATATCAACCAAATCTACTCAAACATAGCCATGCATAAGCAAATTCTTTTTATGTTTAATAACTGAAAGGAATTCATCACATTTTATGAAATGATGCAAATGCTTAGATCACAAAGAGCTTTAAATGGCTTCAAAAGATTCCCCCATTTCCTCCGACTTTTTTGGCAGTTGTATATGTATTACTGTGTGTGGATTGGAGACATTTTTTCCTGTAGGATTTTTGCCCTGTATAATGGAACAATTAGAAGGGATATGATGTAATATAGAATGATTTATTATGAGAAAATATTTTACCCAAGGATTACTTTGTTGGGGAGCAGTGAGGATGGAACAAACCGCAAGAACATGAAAGTGGATCATCCACACATTTTTTACAAATAATAGATCGAACACAGCTGAGTGCCTACCATTTTCCAGGCAATGTTCTGTTTTAACTCATTTAATCTTCACAGAACTGTAAGATAGATCTTATTATTACACCCAATTTAAAGATAGTGAAAATGAGGCACAGAGAAGTTAAATAATTTAGCCACACTCACAAGTAGAGAGAGGCAGAGCCAGGATTTGAGACTAAGCAGTACAGTTTTGTAATCTCTGCCTCTAACCACGATGCTAGATGTGCTTGCTCACAGACTTGGGCTATAAAAGATCTTGAAAGAGTTTCTGTCTGCTTCATTCATCCAACAATCATTCAAGAAACACTTTTTAAGCACTTATTGTTTACCACACATTATCCGAGACCCAGGGAATATAACGATCAAAAATCATCACGTAATACCTGCCTTCAAGAAGTGCATTCCAGTAAGGCAGCAGATAAGTAAAAAAGCAATTATAATACTACTCTACCTATCAACAGAATCAAGTTCAAGCCATTCTAGGCAGATTAGAATCAATATCACTTTTTAAACTTAGAGAATAAGTTATATATACAAAGATACAGGTACTCCTCCACAGAGACTACAGTATGTATCTGACCCATCATGAATTAATTGACTTTTGAAGAAAAGCTAGCTAAGTGCCCTCAGGGCCTTTTATGCTCCAGGAAGGACTGCATGAAAACAATTATTGTATGCCAATTGTAAATTAAAAAATAAAAAAAACAACCTGGATTTGTACCATGAAGGTTGACAATGGAGGGAAATGGTGTTATAGAGTCTCCCTCCCACAAAACTCAACAAAATCATGGACACTAGATGAGTCTGTCCCTGTTATTTCTAAGCCTTTTTTTTTTTAAACTCAGGCTATGAGCTGTAAAGGGGAATGAGGGATGTGAACAGATGTTATAAGAAAATTTCAAGAAATTCCTTATAAAAAAACAAAAAATTCCAAATATATTTTTCACCATCAGCAAACACTTCCCTCCACTCTTCTTTCCCTACAAGAGTGAGTCCTGCTTTTGGTATCCAGCTTGGCTCTTCCTGATATAGGTTACACCCCAAATGGCTGTGTAATGCCAAATTGTTGATTTTTCTTTATGGCGTCTCCTTGAAATATGCCGTATAATTTCATAATCACATCACAGCTAATCTGGTTTATTGGAAGGCCTCTAGACAGGACTGTTTGGCTAATCATTCTCCTGGAAAAGCTGTCTCCTAGGATACTTCTCATACTCACTTGCAGCAAGGAACAAATACAGAGGTGGCCAGCTCTTCCACTCAGCCATTCACCCTCAGTCTTTTGTAGATTGTTGTAACTAAAAGAATGTCTAGAGAAAGGGTGCCCTTGGCCAAGTTTCTTTGAAGACGTCACAATTGAGCAGTTGCTAAAGATTACACAGAGCCAGCAAACGGAGCAGAGAAGATGAACCTGATGAGCTTTTAGGCCAGTTGTGATTTCTTCCTGAACTGAAAATGTGTTCGCTCTTAGGAAAAACTCAGGCCCTCTTCTCCCTGCTTATGCTGGGAAGGGCAGGGCAGGCTTTAGGCTTATCACTAACTCATTTATTTTTCCTTGAGCCCATAAAGCCTGATCTTTTCTGCAATCAAAACATGATGGAAAGGCTTAGCAGGCTATTGCAAAAGTATTCTGTTTTCTTTAAAGTTCCTCTGTTGGGACTGCAACTTGCTCTTGATTTTACCAGGCGCTGCCAAGCTGCCAAGCACCGGGGGCATGGCTCAGTTCTACTAGAAGGCAGAAGAACCGAATCTTCCGCACTTTTTCTTGGAGAGTAGAAGGAATGTGTTTGCTGTTTGTCCCTACTGGGCTCAGAAACTGCAATGGCTTTTTGAGTTATTTTCTCAGGCCAACAATAATAGACACAGTAAATTCATTTGTGAAAGCTTTGGTCTGTCGTCTGTGTTTTCAAATATACTTGAGTTATTCTATTACCATTCAGTTTAGCAATCACCTACATTTGAAACGCTTCTGCCTTGCGTGGCAGACATGTTTTTTTTTCTTCCCATTTTAGAATTTGTTTTTTAGGGTACAAGATGGGCATAAGTAGATACTATCAATTATTAATAGAGTTGTCTGCATAATTTTTAAGGCCTGGTGCAAAATGACAATGTGGGGCCGCTTGTTAAAAAAATTATTTAGATTTTCAAGACAGTAACAGCAGAGCATTAAACCAAGCATGAAGTTTTTCTGAGCATAGGGCTTTTCTGAGTGTAGGACTTTTCTAGGCATAGGGCCCAACGCGATTGCATAGGTTGTGTGTGCCCACGAAGCCAGCTCCGACTCTTGATCATTCACAGGCAATTTGAAGGTTATCCTAGTCCTTTGTTTTCCCTCATTCATTTTCTTGCTTGCTGGCTTAGGACAAAATATCTGGCCCTTTAAAAGCTGCTACATTAAGTTGTGGTCCAGGAAAATGAATGACATAAAATGAAATCTATTAATTTGACTCCTTTAGTTCTATTAATAGATTAATTCTATTAATCTATTAATAGAACTAAAGGCATTCAGTGGGGTGATAGGTAAAGATACTAAATCGTGAGAAAATTCTCCATTACCTGACTATTTCATTTGTCCTCACTGTGAAATACAATAACAGAACGAGAGAAAAGAAAAAACACTAAAATGAAATTCGGATTCTCAAAAGAGAATTACCATATGACTCAGCAATTCCACACCTAGGTCTATATGTAAAATAATAGAAAACAGGGACTCAAACAGATGTTGGTATTCCAATTTTCATAATGGCACTCACTGTTCATAATAGCTAAAAGGTGTAAACAACCCAAATGTCCATGAACGAACGAATGGATAAATAACTCATGGTCTATGCTAATGTTGGGGAGGAAATATAATTTCTCCTCAACTCTCATAAGTCCATAGTTGGGACAGACCCCTATAACAAAAGACAGACTGATGAGAAAAACAAGCAATGTTCTTAACCTTGCGGTGCACAACATGTAGGAGAAACCTCAGTGACAGGTAGTTCAAAGCAGTGGCTTAGAACCCTAGATTATATAGTATCTTCAACAAAGAACAATAAATTTTAGAGAAGTGACAAGACAAAAGAAGGCAGTTTTAGGCTCCCAGAGGTAGAAGCTGTAGAAAGGTAAATATATGGAAGTAAGCTAATGGAGAAAGATTTGTTTGCAGACTCCTCTGGTGCTATCTCTGAGCTGATAAGCGTTGTCTCCAGTAAAGGAGAATTTATATCCTGTCTTTGGGTGGAAAAAAGGGAGGAGAGAAAGAGTTTTTTCTCCCTTTGCTGCTTCTTAATTGCCTTTAGCTCAAAAATATTTATGTCAAGGAGGGATATTTTGGAGTGACATATTCTGATTTCCTTCCCTTACAATGGAATATTATTCAATCATAAAAAGAAATGAAGTATAGTTGATCCTTGAACAACATGGGTTATACACTTTAACATGGATTTTCTTCAATAAAAATATTGAAAATCTGTTGGAGATTTGTGACAATTTGAAAAAACTCACAGATGAACTACATAGCCTAGAAATATCCCCCCAAAACCAGAAAAAGTTATGGCATGAATGCATAGATACTAGTCTATTTTATCATTTACTATCATAATACAAAATGTATTATAAAAAGTTAAAATGTATCAAAATCTATGCACACAAAGATTCACAGACCACCCACAGCACCATTCACAGTCAAGAGAAATGTAAAAAACATAAATATGCCGCATTAAATCATGACTGCCCTAAAGTACCTGTAGTGCGTACTGCACTGCTGTAATTATTCTCTAGCCATCTCCTGTCCTATAACGGTGTTGTGAGTATCCATGCTTAGAACTCCGTGAGGCTGATCATCACCACATGTACAGTTTGTCTCTCTAGTAAATTGCAGATCACAGGAAAACGTGTTCTCTCGCGGTTCTTGTATATTTCTCATTGTATTTAGTGCAATACCGTACACCTTGAATAGTGCCATGGGACCCACACGAAATGCCACTGGATGCTGGAAGCGCTCCTTAGGAGCAAGGAAAAGTCATGACAATACAAGAAAAAGTTGAATTGCTACTTATGTACTGTAGATTGAGTTCTGCAGCTGGGGTTGTCGCCATTTTAAGGTAAATGAATTAAGCATAAGAACCACTATAAAAAAGTAAAGGAAATTCATGAAGCCATTGCTGCAGCTATCACAGCAGGCATGAAAACCTTACACTTTTTGCAAAATACAAAATATATGTTAATTGGCTGTTTATGTTATCCATGAGGCTTCTAATCAACAGTGGGCTATTAGTAGTTAAGTTTTGGAAGAGTAGTGAGCAGCACGAGGTTAGAGATATCCAGATCCATCCACACTTGTGTCTTTCCACAATGCCAGACTTTTACTGATGTGCTCTTAATCATAAAAGCCACGAGCCACATGGAATTCCCAAGGAGGCAGTTCTCCTTAGCACTACACGTTCACTCGGCAGTCAGAGCCCCAGGCACACAGGCTCAAGCCACTCCACAAAGTTGGTCAGTAATTGTAAACTGTACACAATGGTATGCTTCATTGATAAAGTGTTTTAGATCAAACACTCCACAACAAACAAAGTAACATTTAACATTATCAGAAAAGGGATAAGAGAAAGGGTTAATATACAAGTCCAGGGAAAAGCAAGGTGAGGAGAAGGAATTTTCCTGAGCCGGCATGGACAGTAAGTAGGTCACCGTCTTGCAAGGGAGAATCTTCTGGTATGGGGCAGAACCTCTAGCTGCTGAGCCAGGTGCTTATTTCGAGTGTCAGTTAAGACGGCCGTTTGGAGTTGTTGAACTCCTGTCTTTTTATGACCACAAAGTCCTCTGGTGAGGACTGATAATGGAAGGGTGTATGCTTGGTTATATTCATATCTGATTGGATGCAGTCTTTATTGATGAGGCACAGAATCTGGTCCCAGTTGACATCATGCCTTTTAAAAAGTAAGATGGAGTCTTTTTCTAAGACGGAGTTACTTATGTCAAGGGTGCTCTATACAACAGTCAAAAGTTATATATGAATTGTCAACAGTGCAGGGGTTAATGCCCCTAACCCCTCGAGTTGTTCAGGGGTCAAACATACTGACACATGCTACAACCTAAATGAACTTTGAAAACATCACGCTAATTGAAAAAAACCAGTTACAAAAGGTCATATATCTATCATGTCTTTTACATGAAATTTCCAGAGCAGACAAATCCATGGAGACAGAAAGTAAATTAGTGGTCACAGGGGCTGGGGACAGGGGAATGAGGCACAACTGCTAATGGTTTCCATTTGTGATGGAGAAGCAGCCTTGAGCAATATGCAAATGATTGTGCCACGTCATGTTTCAATAAATCTTTATTTGTAAACAAACACTGATATTGAATTTCATATAATTTTTACATATCACGAAATGTTCATCTTCTTCTGGTTATATTTTCAATTATTTAAAAATATAACAACTATCCCCAGCTTGAAGGCCATATAAATACAGGCAGTAGGTGAGACTTAGCTTGAGACTAGTTTGCTTAACCCTGTTCTATAAGGAAGAGGGAGCATATCTCTTACTCAAAATTTGGAGTGGAAGATAAGGGGAACAGAAGTACAGACTTACAGTATTTAACTCCTCTTCCAGGTTTTGTACTGTGAAGAGGAACACTGCAAATTCCCATTTTACTTAGGCTGTGATAATGGAGCAAAAAAGGACTTAATCACCCAGCAGCACTGTGGAATGCCCTGAAAGCACACACAAATTCTAAGAGTTTATTTAAACAAGCAAGAAGATTATAGAAGCAAACAGAAACATAAATATTCTGAACTCGTTTTATCTTAAAAAATGTGCTATAACTTGAAGTAACCTAAAGTAGACTTTATATTTTATCACCTATTAAAATTATGCGCCCAGAGAGCTTAACTACAAGTAGCTTAATGATACGCTAGGTACCAACTTCCTTGTTGCAAGAACTTCTAAGATCTACTGGCATAAAACTGAAGCCAGAACTGCTGTGGGGATATTTTTCCTCAGTTAATTTCTTGACTTGAACTTTATTACAACCTGGTGATAACTTCATGATTTTCCATAAACTTAAACTCTGTGTTTGTTTAAAAGATCTTCAGGACATTCTTTATCTTCTTTTTTTCTTTTTCTTTTTTTTTTTTTTTTTTTTTTTTTTGAGTTGGAGTCTCACTCTGTCACCCAGACTGGAGTGCAGTGTGGCACACTCCCGGCCACCACAGCCTCAACCTGCTGGACTTTGGCAATCGTTCCACCTCAGCCTTCCAAATAGCCGGAACTACAGGTGCGCACTACCATGACTGGCTAATTTTTTTATTTATTGTAGAGACGATGTCTCCCCAAGTTGCCCAAACTGGTCTCAAACCCATGGGCTCAGGCAATCCAATTGCCTCAGCCTCCCAAAGTGCTGGGATTACAGATCTACGCTCTTCGTTTTCAACACAGCAATTTAAACAAAGACTAAGGTAATTTGTTATAAGGGCTATTTGTGGTATAAGAAATCCATATGAAGAGATATCAACTCTGAAGCCCTTCATCAGGAAAAGGAGTCTAAACTTTGATGGCAGCAAAGTTAACGGCCCCTCTTACTTGGTTATAGAACTTCCTCATATAATTTAGCTCAGAATACAAATCATAGGGGACACTTTTATCCCAAGGCTTTGTCAGCCTTTAAGCTAATTAAGATTTGGGCAACTGTCTTATGTTAACTAGGACTCTCCCATCCCCCAAAATTATGTGAATGTTTGGAGTATAAACTGTCACAGCATGTATGGAAAGTAATTTTACAACAGAAAACGGGAGTTTACAGTATTCAAATTCTTTGATGTCATTATTCCATCCTTTGAATCTATCTTCTAAAGAGAAGCTATATGCCCAAAATCATCACATCCGACCGTTTAATATTAGTAAGAATAGTTATGTTTAATCTATATGCCCAAAACCATCACATTCAAGATAAGTAAATCAAAAAACTAAAGGAAATACTAAAATAAATGGTAGAAACAATTCTAAATCACCCTTTGACTCAATTTTCTTTACTCAGATAATAAAGAGTGTACTGAATTAATTAATAACAGAGAATACACCTTCTCTGGAAAAATAAGTGTTTTTTTTGTTTGTTTTTTTTGTTTTTTGTTTTTTGGAGTCGGAGTTTCACTCTGTTGCCCAGACTGGAGTGCAGTGGCCGCTCCCGGCCACCACAGCCTCAACCTGCTGGGCTCCGGCGATCCTTCTGCCTCAGCCTTCCGAGTAGCCGGAATTACAGGCATGTGCTACCACGCCCGGCTGATTTTTTGATTTATTGTAGAGATGAGGTCTCGCTGCCCAGGCAGGTCTCGAACCCGCGGGCTCCGGCAATCCATTCACCTCAGCCTCCCAAAGGCGCGGGATTACAGGCTGAGCCACCGAGCCCGGCTAATAAGTGTTTTTTTATCTACTGTGACAAAAGTAAACTTCAACTTCCCAAATATCAAAAGAAAACAGAGCTATTTTGTACCCATAGTAAATTAAACTGGAAAATAATTACAAAAAGAAAGAAAAAAAACTGAGATTTTAAAAAAACTTTCCTTTTAAGTACATTTGTATCCAAATGAAAATATACACCAAATTGCCAGAATATCTAGAAAATAAAAACAAAAATAATATTTGTCAAAACCTATGGAATATGGCTATGCTAGACCCAGAAGAAGAAAAGTCATGGATTTAAATACTAAAAATTATAATCAATCAATTAATGAATTACACATTTAGCTCAAGAATTTAGGGGGAAAAAAATCCCACAGAATTAACCGAGATAAATCAAAGTAGAATGATAGATACTGGAGGCTGAGGGAAGATGGGAGAGAGGATGAAGAGAGGTGGGTTAATGGGTACAAACATACAGTTAGATAAAAGGTATAAACTCCACTGTCTGACAAGAGAGTCGAGTGACTATAAGTAGCTAGAAGAGGGGACTTGAAATGTTCCCAGCATAGAAACAATAAATACTTAAGCCGGGCTCGGTGGCTCAGCCTGTAATCCCACGCCTTTGGGAGGCTGAGGTGAGTGGATTGCCTGAGCCGGCAGGTTCGAGACCCGCCTGGGCAACTTGGCGAGATCTCATCTCTACAATAAATCAATAAATTAGCCGGGTGTGGTAGCGCGTACCTGTAGTTCCGGCTACTTGGAAGGCTGAGGCGAAAGGGTCTCCGGAGCCCAGCAGGTTGAGGCTGCGGTGGCTGGGAGCGGCCACTGCACTCCAGTCTGGGCGACGAAGTGAGACTCCAACTCATAAATAAATAAATAAATAAATACTTAAGGTGACAGCTACTCCAAATATCCTGACTTGATCATTACATATTCTATGCATGTAAAAAAAATTACATGTATCCCATAAATATGTAAAATATTATGAATTGATAAAGAATTTTTAAAACCAAGGAAAAGACAAATTAATATTAATACATGTAAAACCAGAAACTAATGAATTCAAAAACAGGAACACCATCGAACTAAGAAACACAAGAGCTGGTTCTTTGAAAAGTAATAAAAGAAAGCAAGGCGTTAACCTAGTCAAGAAAAATTGAGAAAGCACAGAATTTAAAAATGACAATAGAAAACTTAGTATAGATAGAGAAGGAATTTTTAAAATTATGATTGTTTACTACAACCTTATGCAAAAAAAAAATTTAAAACCTCAATGAAATGAATGTTTTCTCGGGAGAAAAAGTTACATTAATTGTCTCAAGAAGAAAGAGAAAATGGAAATAACTTGTAAGTGCAGAAATGGGAAGCTGGTCCTTGCTTCACTCCGTATCCCTCAAAGATCAAAGATTTTAAAATAAAAAATAAAAATATAAAGGCCTAAAAAGTCACCTAAGCAAATGAATTTTTAAGTTAAGATTTTTTTTATTGTGGCAAAATATACATAACCTAAAATTTATCGTTTATGTATGTATGTATGTGTGTACGTATTTTTGTCAGACTTGACCATTGAGAAGTACCTTTTCACCATTTTTTAATATACAATTTGGTGACATTTGTTAACAGTGCTGTACAAACATCATAACTATTTATTTCTATAACTTTTTTTCATCATCCCAAATAGAAACTCTGTACGTGTTAAACAATAAATCCCCATCCCCTCATCTCCTTAGTCCCTGGTGACTATTATTCTACTTTTTGTCTCTATAAATAGATTTATCTATTCAAGTTGGCTCATACACGTGAAATGACAAAGCATTTGTCCTTTTGTACCTGGCTTCTTTCACTCAGCATGATGTTTTTGAGGCTCATCCATGTTGGAGCATGATTGGTACTTTATTCCTTTTTAAAGTTGAATAATATTCCATTGTATGTATAGACCACATTTTGTTTACCCATTCATCTATTGATGGACATTTGAGTTGTTTCCACCTTTTGGATGTTGTGAATAATGCTGCTATGAAGATTGGTGTGTAATTATCTGTTTGAGTTCCTGTCCTCAATTCTTTTTTTTTTTTAATAGGAGTCTCACTCTGTCACCCAGGCTGAAGTGCAATGGCATGCTCACAGCCACCGCAGCCTCAACCTACTGGGCTCAGGCTATCCTTCTGCTTCAGCCTTCCAAGTAGCTGGAACTACAGGTATGTGCCACCACATCCTGATAACTTTTTTGATTTATTGTAGAGATGAGGTCTCACCAAGTTGCCCAGACTGATCTTGAACCCCTGAACTCAGGTAATCCTCTCGCCTCCGCTTCCCAAAGTGCTAGGATTACCGGTGTGAGCCACCGCAGCCGGCTTTGCCCTCAATTCTTTGAGGCATATACCTAGGAGTGAAATTGCTGAAACATATGGTAATTCTATGGAATGAATATACTTTTAATCTTATTAGAAAAAGCCTTGCAGACAAGAAATAAAATCCAAGAGCCATAAAAGGAATTATTTATGAATCTAACTGCATAAAATGTGCTTCTTTATTTCAGAAAAATGATATTTCTAAAGCCAAAAGACTGGGGAAGAGATTGCAACACATGATAGGGAGCTCACACAAATCAACAAAAATGAGATAAATAATCCAGTAGAAAGCGGGCAAGTAGAAAGTTTGAGAGGAGAGAGGAGGGGGAGGAAATCATCAGTAAATTCACTCTGACTTATAACTTCAAAATGAAAAATCTAAACAATGAGATATTATACTAAACTGTGGTTTCCAAGAAGTTATTATTATTTTTGAGTCAGGGTCTCACTCTGTCACCCAGGCTGAAGTGCAGTAGCATAATCACCACAGCCTCCACCTCCTGGGCTCAGGTGATCTTCCCCACTCAGCCTCCTGAGTAGCTGGGACTACAGGCACACCCCACCACATTCGACTGATTTTTAAAATTTTTTGTAGAGACAAGGTCTTACTGTATTGCCCAGGCTGGTCTTGAACTCGTGGGCTCAAGCAATCCTCCCGCCTTGGCCTCCAAAGTGCTGGTATTACAGGCGTGAGCCACCAGGCCCAATGAGAAGCAACATTTTATAGCACCCAGTAATGCAAAGGTGTTAGGATACATTTGCATACACTTATTGGAAGACATATACATTTTTTTCTACATTTTTGTACAACAATTTGGTGACTTCTATCAAAGATTATATAGCACATGATTTTGGTCCCAGCAGAGATGTAGGTAAGTACATACATGTTGCAGCATTGTTTTTTGAGGGTTTTTTTGTTTGTTTGTTTGTTTTTCATTTTTTTGAGTTGGAGTCTCACTCCATTGCCCAGGCTGGAGTGCAGTGTCATGCTCATGGCCACCCCAGCATCGACCTGCTGGGCTCAGGCGATCCTTCTGCCTCAGCC